>NC_091180.1:19011524-19018846 GCF_040958095.1 Procambarus clarkii | reverse complement strand
CTCTCTCTCTCTCTCTCTCCTCTCTCTCTCTCTCTCTCTCTCTCTCTCTCTCTCTCTCTCTCTCTCTCTCTCTCTCTCTCTCTCTCTCTCTCTCTCTCTCTCTCTCTCTCTCTCTCTCTCTCTCTCTCTCTCTCTCTCTCTCTCTCTCTCTCTCTCTCTCTCTCTCTCTCTCTCTCTCTCTCTCTCTCTCTCTCTCTCTCTCTCTCTCTCTGTCTCTCTCTCTCGTCTCTCTCTCTCTCTCTCTCTCTCTCTCTCTCTCTCTCTCTCTCTCTCTCTCTCTCTCTCTCTCTCTCTCTCTCTCTCTCTCTCTCTCTCTCTCTCTCTCTCTCTCTCTCTCTCTCTCTCTGTCTCTCTCTCTGTCTCTCTCTCTGTCTCTCTCTCTCTCTCTCTCTCTCTCTCTCTCTCTCTCTCTCTCTCTCTCTCTCTCTCTCTCTCTCTCTCTCTCTCTCTCTCTCTCTCTCTCTCTCTCTCTCTCTCTCATTAAACATAGCCTTACAAGGTCATGATAATGATATAACTAAAGTCCTGGACGCCATTGCAGTTCCCAATGAATAAACAATGAGACGATCGCAATGCGCAGCGCTCAACAACGGTCAATTACTCATGAAGGATCCGCTGGGTGGGATTCATCACGACATTTTAATGCATGGAAGGGAGGGACGGGGTGCGATCCGATATAACGATATATCGGTATATATATATATATATATATATATATATATATATATATATATATATATATATATATATATATATATATATATATATATATATATATATATGTCGTACCTAGTAGCCAGAACGCACTTCTGAGCCTACTATGCAAGGCCCGATTTGCCTAATAAGCCAAGTTTTCATGAATTAATATATTTTCTCTAATTTTTTTCTTATGAAATGATAAAGCTACCCATTTCATTATGTATGAGGTAAATGTTTTGTTATTGGAATTAAAATTAACGTAGATATATGACCGAACCTAACCTTCCCTACCTAACCTAACCTAACCTAACCTAACCTAACCTAACCTAACCTAACCTAACCTAACCTAACCTAACCTAACCTAACCTAACCAACCCTACCTAACTTAACCTAACCTATCTCTATAGGTTAGGTTCGGTTAGGCAGCCGAAAAAGTTAGGTTAGGTTAGGTTAGGTAGGTTAGGTAGTCGAAAAACAATTATTTCATGAAAACTTGGCTTATTAGGCAAATCGGGCCTTGCATAGTAGGCTCACAAGTGCGTTCTGGCTACTAGGTACGACATATATATATATATATATATATATATATATATATATATATATATATATATATATATATATATATATATATATATATATATATATATATATATATATATATATATATATATATATATATATAACGATATATAACAACGGGGGTCGAGGTCACTCGGTATATTCGTGATCTTTCCGTTGAGGTCAATATATAGAATTTCTCCCGCAAGGTCATCATCGAGGAATTGATAAACGAATCTATTATAAAAAAAAAATTGGGGGGTATTTTTGACCGCGTGTTCTGGACATGAGACAACCCAGGAGTCCATTGCATTCCTTGATACAGTCATTGCAGATGCTGCTAGGCTCGCTGCCGATGTATTGACCCTGCAATGTTGCAAAGTGGTGATCACGTCTCGTTAAACGTTCCCTGCGTTCAACGACTATGGTTTCGATGAATACTAAGGCGTTCAGTGAGGTTAATAATGGGTTATTACACCCTGGGTGGAACACTCTGCTGAGTGAGTATTGACCACGGCTACCTAACCTTGAGGTTACCTTGAGGTGCTTCCGGGGCTTAGTGTCCCCGCGGCCCGGTCGTCGACCAGGCCTCCTGGTTGCTGGACTGATCAACCAGGCTGTTAGACGCGGCTGCTCTCAGCCTGACGTATGAGTCACAGCCTGGTTGATCAACTGGCTATATTGTCTACTCGCATGACAATCCTCGTGACATCTGTAAATGATGATACAGTGTAAATGATGATACAGTGTAAATGATGATACAGTGTAAATGATGATACAGTGTAAATGATGATACAGTGTAAATGATGATACAGTGTAAATGATGATACAGTGTAAATGATAATACAGTGCTGTAGTTTGTATCCTTGTCTATATGCGTTATCAAGATGAGAAAAAGGACAGGAGCAAGCACAGTACCCTGGGTGGGGAAGGGGGGACTGAGCTTTTCACAGTAGATGATCCGGATTTGACTGTGTTGACTGTTACACTCTGCCTTCTGTTGGTTAGGAAGTTGAAGACATATTCATTACCTATATGACATACTCTTTCCCAAAAGGACATACTCATAACCCATCACTATATATTCATTACCCAACAGAACATACTCATTTTCAAACAAGACAAACTCAACACCAACAGACCTTCTTAAAATCAGTAAATCACCATCAGGCCCTTCTAAACACAAATAAATCACCATCAGGCCCTTCTAAACACAAGTAAATCACCATCAGGCCCTTCTAAACACAAATAAATCACCATCAGGCCCTTCTAAACACAAATAAATCACCATCAGGCCCTTCTAAACACAAATAAATCACCATCAGGCCCTACCAAACACAAGTAAATCACCAGCAGGCCCTTCTAAACACAAATAAATCACCATCAGGCCCTACCAAACACAAGTAAATCACCATCAGGCCCTTCTAAACACAAATAAATCACCATCAGGCCCTTCCAAACACAAATAAATCACCAACAGGCCCTACCAAACACAAGTAAATCACCAGCAGGCCCTTCCAAACACAAATAAATCACCATCAGGCCCTTCTAAACACAAGTAAATCACCATCAGGCCCTTCTAAACACAAGTAAATCACCATCAGGCCCTTCTAAACACAAGTAAATCACCATCAGGCCCTTCTAAACACAAGTAAATCACCATCAGGCCCTTCTAAACACAAATAAATCACCATCAGGCCCTTCTAAACACAAATAAATCACCAGCAGGCCCTACCAAACACAAGTAAATCACCAGCAGGCCCTTCTAAACACAAATAAATCACCATCAGGCCCTTCCAAACACAAATAAATCACCATCAGGCCCTTCTAAACACAAATAAATCACCATCAGGCCCTTCCAAACACAAATAAATCACCATCAGGCCCTTCTAAACACAAGCAAATCACCATCAGGCCCTACCAAACAGTGGCAAATCACCAGGTGGTCCAGAGACGACGACAAATCAAAGGAGATTCTTGCAACATTGACGGATCTTAATTGTCGTGGAGACAGAGACAGATGAGTCCATGATCTGTCTGTCAACACTGTCTGCTGGTGAAGGGTAGAATGGGAGGAGAAGAAGGAGAAGGAGAAGGAGTAGAAGGAGGAGGGAGAATGAAGAATCAAGAGACTCAACAAGATTAACGAACAAGAGGAAGACAGAAGAAGACAGAGGAATTTATAAATAATGTCATGTATTAAAGACCAATTTATGTCAATAAATACGTATATCCGTCTGCCTGTCAGTCTGTCGGTATCTCTGTCGTGTCTGTTCGAGGTTGGAGGCCAGATATTTAGAGCTAATTTCACCCAAATTCCCTTTTTTCACTGTAATTGCTGTTGGGTACGCGCCCATCATGGTCGGATCTGGCTATGTGTAAAAGAAAACAGTGCCATCTGATACTTAGCCAACGTCACCCCCCCCCCACTATTTGGGGAGGGGGGGGTGACAGAGAGGGGGAGGAGGTGGAGATAAGAGGTGAGAGGAACAAGAGAGAGAGAGAGATAAGAGGTGAGAGGAAGAAGACAGAGAGAGAGAGAGAGAGAGAGAGAGAGAGAGAGAGAGAGAGAGAGAGAGAGAGAGAGAGAGAGACAGAGAGAGAGAGAGAGAGAGAGAGAGAGAGAGAGAGAGAGACAGAGAGAGAGAGAGAGAGAGAGAGAGAGAGAGAGAGAGAGAGAGAGAGAGAGAGAGAGAGAGAGAGAGAGAGAGAGAGAGAGAGAGAGAGAGAGAGAGACAGAGAGAGAGAGAGAGACAGAGAGAGAGAGAGAGAGAGAGAGAGAGAGAGAGAGAGAGAGAGAGAGAGAGAGAGAGAGAGAGAGAGACAGAGAGAGAGAGAGAGAGAGCAGTTGGAAGAGGGGAATGAGGAGAGGAGGGTTAAGGGATGGGAAAGGGACAAAAGGGGGTGGAAGAGACAGAGTATAGTTCTCAGCTGTCAAGGTAGCCCCGGGCACCGCCGGGTCAGTCTATAGAATGAGGAAAACAATAACTGATGAATAGGTGGATAACGACCCAGAAGAGGTGGATGACGGCCTAGAAGAGGTGGATGACGGCCTAGAAGAGGTGGATGAGGACCTAGAAGAGGTGGATGAGGACCTAGAAGAGGTGAATGACGACCTAGAAGAGGTGGATGAGGACCTAGAAGAGGTGGATGAGGACCTAGAAGAGGTGGATGAGGACCTAGAAAAGGTGGATGAGGACCTAGAAGAGGTGGATGAGGACCTAGAAGAGGTGAATGACGACCTAGAAGAGGTGGATGAGGACCTAGAAGAGGTGGATGAGGACCTAGAAAAGGTGGATGAGGACCTAGAAGAGGTGGATGAAGACCTAGAAGAGGTGGATGAGGACCTAGAAGAGGTGGATGAGGACCTAGAAGAGGTGGATGAGGACCTAGAAGAGGTGGATGAGGACCTAGAAGAGGTGGATGAAAACCTAGAAGAGGTGGATGAGTACCTACAAGAGGTGGATGAGGACCTAGAAGAGGTGGATGAGGACCTAGAAGAGGTGGATGAGGACCTAGAAGAGGTGAATGAGGACCTAGAAGAGGTGGATGAGGACCTAGAAAAGGTGGATGACGACCTAGAAGAGGTGGATGAGGACCTAGAAGAGGTGGATGAGGACCTAGAAGAGGTGGATGAGTACCTAGAAGAGGTGGATGAGGACCTAGAAGAGGTGAATGACGACCTAGAAGAGGTGGATGAGGACCTAGAAGAGGTGGATGAGGACCTAGAAAAGGTGGATGACGACCTAGAAGAGGTGGATGAGGACCTAAAAGAGGTGGATGAGGACCTAGAAGAGGTGGATGGATACCTAGAAGAGGTGGATGAGGACCTAGAAGAGGTGGATGAGGACCTAGAAGAGGTGGATGAAAACCTAGAAGAGGTGGATGAGTACCTACAAGAGGTGGATGAGGACCTAGAAGAGGTGGATGAGGACCTAGAAGAGGTGGATGAAAACCTAGAAGAGGTGGATGAGTACCTACAAGAGGTGGATGAGGACCTAGAAGAGGTAGATGAGGACCTAGAAGAGGTGGATGAGGACCTAGAAGAGGTGGATGAGGACCTAGAAGAGGTGGATGACGACCCAGAAGAGGTGGATGAGGACCTAGAAGAGGTGAATGACGACCTAGAAGAGGTGGATGAGGACCTAGAAGAGGTGGATGAGGACCTAGAAGAGGTGGATGAGTACCTAGAAGAGGTGGATGAGGACCTAGAAGAGGTGGATGAGGACCTACAAGAGGTGGATGAGGACCTAGAAGAGGTGGATGAGGACCTAGAAGAGGTGGATGAGGACCTAGAAGAGGTGGATGAGGACCTAGAAGAGGTGGATGAGTACCTAGAAGAGGTGGATGAGGACCTAGAAGAGGTTGATGAGTACCTAGAAGAGGTGGATGAGGACCTAGAAGAGGTGGATGAAAACCTAGAAGAGATGGATGAGTACCTACAAGAGGTGGATGAGGACCTAGAAGAGGTGGATGAAAACCTAGAAGAGGTGGATGAGGACCTAGAAGAGGTGGATGAGTACCTAGAAGAGATGGATGAGTAGCTACAAGAGGTGGATGAGGACCTAGAAGAGGTGGATGAAAACCTAGAAGAGGTGGATGAGGACCTAGAAGAGGTGGATGAAAACCTAGAAGAGGTAGATGAGTACCTAGAAGAGGTGGATGAATACCTACGAGAGGTGGATGAGTACCTACAAGAGGTGGATGAGGACCTAGAAGAGCAGGAAGCTGTGAGGAGAACCATCAGAGGAGTTCATCTTTAAAGTGCCTCTGTGACTCTTCATCTTAACACCTATTAAGACCTGGGTCCTCTTGACCTGCGGTGGTGGGTGGGTGCTTACCTATCAGCCCTTACCTATCCCTGCTAACCTATCAGCCCTTACCTATCAGCCCTTACCTATCCCTGCTTACCTATCAGCTCTTACCTATCAGCCCTTACCTATCCCTGCTTACCTATCAGCTCTTACCTATCCCTGCTTACCTATAAGCCCTTACCTATTCCTGCTTACCTATCAGCCCTTACCTATCCCTGCTTACCTATCAGCCCTTACCTATCAGCCCTTACCTATCCCTGCCTACCTATCAGCCCTTACCTATCCCTGCTAACCTATCAGCCCTTACCTATCCAGGACTACGGGAGCAGTGAGGTCCTGCTATTGCTGCCCCTTTTTTCTGTCCCCTATTGTACCTGTTGTGTTATAATCTGGCTTTTCTGGCGTGTGAATCACTTGTCGAACCTGGCCTGAAAGTTGTGGATGGAGGTGGCTTCCACAACTTCTTCTTTGAGGGCTTTCCCATTGTTGAGTACTCATACAGGGTTCCAGTATTACCTTCGTCCATTTATTTGAAGGGTCACTTATGTCCTCTCTTCCTGCTTTCTATCACTTTAAAGAGGCTGCCCTTGTATGCCTTGTTAATTCCCCTATATCTTGTATGCAGCGATCATGTCCCTCCCTCCCTCCCTCTGTTTCTTCTCTGATCCCGAGTTGTGATATGGAGTTTTCTTAACCTTATCAATCAGCCCTCTTGCCTCTGGCACTAATCTTGTTGTAAATCTTTGCAATTTGTCCAATTATTGTTTTGTGGTTCACAAGGTGGGGTGTCCAGGCCGGTGCTGCGTATCCCACCATTGGTCAAACAGAGGCTGATTACCTTGAAAGAAATCAGGTAGTTTGTTTAGGTTTATAAACTACCTTGTAATGTTTGTCAGCGAACAATATGTGTATCACGCCTGTTTAAATGTGTTTTGGGGGAATGTGTTGGAATGTGTAGACACGACTGAGTCCCTTTCTCTCTCTCTGCGACTCCTGCAGCTGCCGTCACTTTTGGAAGATTCCAAAAATGATTGGAATCACTTTTGATTCCAATCCTTGATTGGAATCAAAAGTTGATTCCAATCAAGGATTGGAATCCTTGATTGATTCCTTCAATCAATTCCTTGATTCCTTCTGGCCTCTATTCTCTCTTTCTCATTTTTTATTACGTTACACTTGTTAGGATTGAATTCTAGCAAGCATGTGTTCACCCCCACTCGTGTAGCTTGTCAAGATCTTCCTGTAACCTTC
>NC_091180.1:18984024-19006524 GCF_040958095.1 Procambarus clarkii | reverse complement strand
CATCCCATGAGGGTCTGTCATTGTTCATGCCATGAGGGTCTGTCATTGTTCATACCATGAGGGACTGTCATTGTTCATACCATGAGGGTCTGTCATTGTTCATACCATGAGGGTCTGTCATTGTTCATACCATGAGGGACTGTCTTTGTTCATACCATGAGGGTCTGTCATTGTTCATACCATGAGGGTCTGTCATTGTTCATACGAGACCATATATCTTAGTGAGAACATTTTTATTAATGTTTGTTATCTCTCTCCTCTCCATTCTTCGTTATCCAAATAACAAATGTTATCGTGTTATGGGAGACTGTTACAAAAACACACAATACAGCTTCTTAAAACAAAATCTAAATAAAATATAAACACAATAATTTATATAAGCAACGCAGAGGGGGGGGGGGGCTTGAACCTCGTACATCCTTTAGAGTTATGTGGATCAAAATGATCAAGGTGGGTAAGTTATTCCCCTTCAGAGCATCTGATAACTTTATGCGGCGTGCCTCTTACACTGGGACTACGTGTAGCAATTAGAGAGAATGGGGTTGTTAGGTCATGATTACCGAACCAAACTGCAGTCACAGAAACTGTGGAATCCCAAGTGCCCTGAAGGGATTGAATTCTCTTGTGTCATCCCCGAACGGCCACACGAACAGACGAATTGACTTTTTGAATTCAATTTCAATAGAATTAAGCCAGCTTTGTCTAATATATAAGTTTTGCACCATTCGCAGTCTATTAAAATGATTGGAAAATTATTTATATCTAGTCTAAAGGTCGTGGCCTTTTGACTTTAAAAACTGTCAATTGCGTCATCTTTTACTCAATACACATTACTCTAATTCGGTCCGAAAGCCAAAGGTTAATACACTAGTGGGCTTCGTTCTCAAAAAAGTCACTTGTTATTAAGGTCAATGCCTTAATTACCTCATCTCAGCTTAACTGCTTGTTTCAGTGCTTTAACTGCAACTACCTCTGCATTATTCCACCCCTATTCACCATATCCTCAAACAACCCATTGCAATAATTACATGCGAGAGATAAAAGGTTTCAATGAAAAGCTCAAGTTTCACATTATTATTTCTGCGTCAAACGGCTTCACTTATCCGAATTATTCGAGAACGCTTCGTAATTTCCATATTTAAATGCATCACAGGCCGGTTAAAGAGGCGCTTGAAGGTGTGTGTGTGTGTGTGTGTGTGTGTGTGTGTGTGTGTGTGTGGTAAATAGAAATATATGTAGTAGACATAATAGAGGAAAAATAGATTGGTTAGAAAGGCCGGGTCCAAGAGATAAATAACTCGATTCTGCAGACACAAGTAGTAAAATACAAATAGTAAATACACAAACAAACACACACACACACACACACACACACACACACACACACACACACACACACACACACACACACACACACAACACACACACACACACACACACACACACACACACTTTTCAGTATGCCATACAGTTTCAAACGCAGATTTGAATAGGCTCCAGAATCTGTACACCAGTTGATTAACAGTTGAGAGGCGGGACCAAAGAGCCAGAGCCCAACCCCTGCAAGCACAACTAGTTGAGTACACTCACACCATAAAATTTTAAACTTTCTCAAGTCATGCAATCTATTTTTCACATAATTATGTTGTAATAGGGATGGGTCTCCCTCTGCCATTTGATTCCTACTGAAGTCTATTGCTGGGCACTACCCATCCTAACTTACTACAGTCTTATTAGTCTCCTCTGCCTATCTCTCATATCTAAAGTCTATTCGTGTACTATTTGCATCTCATCCCTGCTAAATTATTTTTTGGTTAATGAACACATTTAAGTACATATGCATTTGTGCAGCTGCCCTAGACTATATGAAGGGGAGTACAGTGTGTGTCAAGAACTAGCTGCCCTAGACTATATGAAGGGCAGTACAGTGTGTGTCAAGAACTAGCTGCCCTAGACTATATGAAGGGGAGTACAGAGTGTGTCAAGAACTAGCTGCCCTAGACTATATGAAGGGGAGTACAGAGTGTGTCAAGAACTAGCTGCCCTAGACTATATGAAGGGGAGTACAGTGTGTGTCAAGAACTAGCTGCCCTAGACTATATGAAGGGCAGTACAGTGTGTGTCAAGAACTAGATGCCCTAGACTATATGAATAGGAGTACAGAGTGTGTCAAGAACTAACTGCCCTAGACTATATGAAGGGCAGTACAGTGTGCGTCAAGAACTAGCTGCCCTAGACTATATGAAGGGGAGTACAGAGTGTGTCAAGAACTAGATGCCTAGACTATATGAATGGGAGTACAGAGTGTGTCAAGAACTAACTGCCCTAGACTATATGAAGGGCAGTACAGTGTGTGTCAAGAACTAGCTGCCCTAGACTATATGAAGGGGAGTACAGCGTGTGTCAAGAACTAGCTGCCCTAGACTATATGAAGGGGAGTACAGTGTGTGTCAAGAACTAGCTGCCCTAGACTATATGAAGGGGAGTACAGCGTGTATCAAGAACTAGCTACCCTAGACTATATGAAGGGCAGTACAGTGTGTGTCAAGAACTAGCTGCCCTAGACTATATGAAGGGAAGTACAGTGTGTGTCAAGAACTAGCTGCCCTAGACTATATGAAGGGGAGTACAGTGTGTGTCAAGAACTAGCTGCCCTAGACTATATGAAGGGAAGTACAGTGTGTGTCAAGAACTAGCTGCCCTAGACTATATGAAGGGGAGTACAGTGTGTGTCAAGAACTAGTGACGTTATACTAAAAATCCCCATCACACAGGATAGTTATTCATACAGTGTATAGTCATAGTCTGAATTGAAATTGAAATGAAAATATATATATATATATATATATATATATATATATATATATATATATATATATATATATATATACTCTCAAACAATATAACCATATTACCGAACATTCTTAGTGATAAACATATACTTTTCATCCTTTACACATGCAGTATGTTACCTGACATACACACAATTTTTGTTATGACTTGGTACACAGACAATTTACAATAGACATTCAGACAATTCAACAAAGATACAATATTGGTGCAAAATCCTAATATCTCTCCTGAATATCATCAATCTTTCCGTTGTGACACATCCAGGCTACTTATTCAGGAAATGTTCCTAGCTCAGTGTTTCTATATACATTAATCAACGGACAATCAAGAACATAATGGGTAAGGGTGTGAGACCTTAACATATCCCATAGTTTACACATGGTGTTATTAACACCTAATCTATGTTTCCATTAATGTTTGTACTCCCCAAGCCTGAGTCCCATGTGTACAGTCACTCCAAGCATGTCATCTCTTACCATAAGTGTAGTAGTGAGTATATTGACTTACACACACATGTAGTGTTGCATGGTTTGGCTTCCCTCATACATTATACCTCTCCTCGCCACTTCTGTCTGTGCCTAAATATTTCAAATTTTTCTTTTTATGTCTCATTGTTAAATCACATTCAATGTCAACTTGTGGTTTTGATGTGGCACGTTTGGCCAAGTCATCCGCAACCTCGTTGAGCACTATTCCAACATGAGATGGAATCCTCATCAATTTCACTCTGTGTCCTTACAATCCTCAACTATGGACATGAAGATTGGATTTCGGCTGTGTAAGGAATCAAGTGCTCCTTAGCTATCGACAAATACAATTTTTGTTTATCGTCGTAAACTATTTCTTCAAAAACCAGCCAGAATGGCCTGCTGTTCAGCTTCTGTGGATGAAATATAATTACTATGTCGAAATTCAATTTTCCTGTCCACGTCATAATCTGCACTGGCAAACTTTGGATGCATGACGAGGATATCATCAAGAACTCGAGAGTTAATAAAGCCATTTAAAATTTCCAGGTACCTCACACCAAAGGATCTGAAAGGTTTAATAACTGGGCATTTAGTGATGTAGAGTGAGAGGTCATAACCCAGTTCCTACTAACTAAGTGTGCACCTGGGGTGCTCAGGAACATCCTATTTTTAAAACTCTACGGTGGCTACGCTTCATATTTCATTTACACTGTATTTCGATCCTTATATGCTACTTTCAAAATTTTCCAGCAATTATTTAACTCGTACTAGCGACTTACATGACTACTGAACGGACCTTAAAGTAGTCACGAATAAAAACACAAAACAATGAATCATTTTCCACAATTTGGTCAATTATGTCATATTTATATATGACAAAGTGAATTTGTTGAAGATTTATCAATTGTTAAAAGTACCGAGAGAATTTTGTTCAATAAATTCATATAATATATATTAAATGCAATAAACTTATGCAAAGAGTAACCTTTTTTTTTATAAATATTTATGTTTTTTCTCTTGTGAAACTATTTTTTTAATTTTTTTAATTTTTCAAGCAACGCTATTTAGTGTTTTAAAATTATTTTCTTATTGTTAATAATTTTATCCCCATATCATAGAGGAGGAGGATGACATTATCACATTTATCATATCTATCTTTGCCAAACAAAATAGTTTGAATATAAAAAATGAAGAAAATACATAGCTTTAGAATTTAAAAGTCTGAACAAATAAATCCACTGTTAAAGATGTCGTTGTCAAATAATATTTGTTTTTATATTCTTGTATTTAAATTTTTTAATTTTTATTAAATTAAGATACATTATTCTTCGACAATTTGTGACCGCAACGACGGTTTCGTATTCTGTTTTATTTTGTTTTATAATTGTATTCTGTTTTATTTTGTTTTATAATTGTATTCTGTTTTATAATTGTATTCTGTTTTATTTTGTTTTATAATTGTATTCTGTTTTATTTTGTTTTATAATTGTATTCTGTTTTATTTTGTTTTATAATTGTATTTTGTTTTATAATTGTATTCTGTTTTATTTTGTTTTATAATTGTATTCTGTTTTATTTTGTTTTATAATTGTATTCTGTTTTATTTTGTTTTATAATTGTATTCTGTTTTATTTTGTTTTATAATTGTATTCTGTTTTATTTTGTTTTATAATTGTATTCTGTTTTATTTTGTTTTATAATTGTATTCTGTTTTATTTTGTTTTATAATTGTATTCTGTTTTATTTTGTTTTATAATTGTATTCTGTTTTATTTTGTTTTATAATTGTATTCTGTTTTATTTTGTATTATAATTGTATTCTGTTTTATTTTGTATTATAATTGTATTCTGTTTTATTTTGTATTATAATTGTATTCTGTTTTATTTTGTTTTATAATTGTATTCTGTTTTGTATTCTTCTTGTGTATGGGTAGCTAATTTATGATATATATTTTATCATTCTTTGAATTTAGATGTGACTTTTCCGCTGCTGTATTTTGCTGAAATACTGTTGTATTTTTGCGATAGGTTTATTCTGTTGTTGAATACTTATTGGTTTACTGATAGATTTTTTTTCACTACTGTATTTTTTCAGATGTTCGAACGATGGTTTGTTGTAGTTATACCTGTGTTGTATTACCTTTGTAATGCTGATGTTGTACCTTTGATGTTGTTGAACTGTTGGTCTGGTTGTACTGTTGAAGTCTTACTGTTGATGTTGATGTACTGTTGATACTTTTGTCCCGTTAATGTTGTTTCTACTGTTGAAGTCTTACTGTTGATGTTGATGTACTGTTGATACTTTTGTCCCGTTAATCTTGTTTTTACTGTCGCGATTGTTTTAATTGATGTTACTTTACTGTTTATAATTTGTTCCGTCGATGTTGTTAAACTATAAATGTTGTTGTTCTGTAAATGTTGATTTACTGTTGATGTTGCAATATTAATGTTGCTCCTCTAAGGTTTTTTTCTTTGCTACTGATGCTGCGGTCTGCTGTATTTCTCATAATGTTGTTCTTGTATTGAATCCATTGATGTAGTTTTGAGTTAGTGTTACCACTTTCTACTAATGTGAATCAATTAGGTCTCATACAAGGCAGTTGACAAGGAAATATATATATATATATATATATATATATATATATATATATATATATATATATATATATATATATATATATATATATATATATATATATATATAATCTTCTTTATCTCTTCTATCCTACTCATTTTTTCTATTTCTTATTATTCTCTTCCTCTAATACCTACGTCTTTTTCATCTCCTACTTCTCAACTTTATAATTCTCCTCTTGGTCCTCATCACCTTTTTTCTACTTTCTACATTACTTTCCCTTTTTCTACTTTGTTGATACTTTCTTTTCTTAATACTTTCCCTTTTTCTACTTTCATCATTATCATCTACTGCTGCTCCTCCTCCTCCTCCATCACGTCTCTATTTCCTCCTTCTGATCCTCTCCTATCTCCTGCTCCTTCTTGTACTTCTCATCGTTGAGAAACGACTGACAGTAAATACTAAATGCCTAGAAAAATAATCCAATCACACTCTCATGTTCGATTAAGCTCTTGCATGGCAAATTATATCCCGATACAAAGACCACTTCACCCCTTAATGTCGACATTCCCAGCAAAGGTTCAATATAGTCTACGGACACGAGCCTCCACATTTCATTTACTAATGCGTATCTTTTGTATATCATCGTATATAAGATGATCTTATACGTATATGATCAAAATATATACTGATTAAACTTGATTTTACAGACGAGTTAGATATCTTACAAATAAAAAAAAACTGGAAAAAAATACTATTACCTGAGAATGTTAAAAGTCAAAGAGGGATATAGAAGATCGTTCTCCAATAACGTTCTCAAAGAGACACTTTAACATTTGTTGATATACAAATGTTGATACATGTTGATACATGTTGATAACATTTGTTGATACTGGTTTTCTTACACAGTTGTTCTTTTAGGGTTTGCTACCAAGGGTGCAATACTGGTCTTTAAATGGTCTCCAAGATGGACCCTGGTCTCCAAGATGGACCCTGGTCTCCAAGATGGACCCTGGTCTCCAAGATGGATCCTGGTCTCCAAGATGGACCCTGGTCTCCAAGATGGACCCTGGTCTCCAAGATGGACCCTGGTCTCCAAGATGGACCCTGGTCCCCAAGATGGACCCTGGTCTCCAAGATGGACCCTGGTCTCCAAGATGGACCCTGGTCTCCAAGATGGACCCTGGTCTCCAAGATGGACCAAGGTCTGTTCTTGAGAGTTGAATTTAAGAATGGCGTGTCTCTGACTCTGATGGATGCTCTCCGCGTTGTTGGGATGAAATATATAAAAAGCTTTGTTATACTTTTGTTGTTTGTTTTGCAACGTTGTTGTGCTGTTGTTGAGGTGTTGTTGTTGATGTAGTGTGGTTGTGATGGTGTTGTGGTGTTGTTGTTGATGTAGTGTGGTTGTGATGGTGTTGTGGTGTTGTTGTTGATGTAGTGTGGTTGTGATGGTGTTGTGGTATTGTTGTTGATGTAGTGTGGTTGTGATGGTGTTGAGGTGTTGTTGTTGATGTAGTGTGGTTGTGATGGTGTTGAGGTGTTGTTGTTGATGTAGTGTGGTTGTGATGGTGTTGTGGTGTTGTTGTTGATGTAGTGTGGTTGTGATGGTGTTGTTGATGTAGTGTGGTTGTGATGGTGTTGAGGTGTTGTTGTTGATGTAGTGTGGTTGTGATGGTGTTGTTGATGTAGTGTGGTTGTGATGGTGTTGAGGTGTTGTTGTTGATGTAGTGTGGTTGTGGTGTTGTTGTGGTGTTGTTGTTGATGTAGTGTGGTTGTGATGGTGTTGAGGTGTTGTTGTTGATGTAGTGTGGTTGTGATGGTGTTGTGGTATTGTGTTATTGATGTGTTGTTGGTGGTGCGGTTGTGTGGTTGCAATGGTGTTGTATTGAGTGGTTGCTGCTCTGTTGCTGTGGTTGTAGTGTTGCTGCTGTGTGGTTGTGTTGTGTTTTTGATTTGTTGTTGTTGTATTATTGTGTTTTTTTTATGCGTTACTCCTCCATCGCTTTCCTTTCTTCTCTTTCTCCTTCTCCTCCTCATCCTCTTCCTTCTCCTCCTCCTCCTCCTCCTCCTCCTCCTCCTCCCCCCCCCTCATCACCAGTAACTGTCCTCTCCTCACGGTAACTTGAGAGGAAACTTTCTCACCAGCTAAGACCTCAAAAGTCTCCGAGGGAAAATGTGGAGTTGGATTCTTCTGCCGTCAAGTTGGGCGGTGTGGCGGTGATGCCTCTCCCGCGGCTCACTTCTTGAGCGCCTGAATGCAAATGTTAACTGAGTTAGAACTCCCTTGATGCCTCCAGCCCCGCCTCCTTGAAACCTCTTCAGGAACCTTCAGGTGAGCTCGCTTAATGATCGTATGTGATGGGAGAAAAGGTGTTGGTTGGTGGATTGAGTCAAATTGTTGTCGTTGGTTTGAGTACTTTTTAGTGTTAGTTAGTACTCAATGTTTGTGGTGGTTCATTCTGTTTGCTGCAATGTGTGTGTGTGTGTGTGTCTGCTTTACTGTCTGCTTCTATTTATGCTCATTTATTTTCATTTATGGCTTTGTCTGTTTGTCTGCACTCGAATGTACCTCAATGTCGTCTGCTTGTTTGCCTGTATCCATCGTAGGAAGATCGTGATTATGGAGAGACTTGTTTGCTAATGGGTCTGAAGCCGCCTCGTTCCCTCTCAACTAGAACTTGAGAAACTTGGGGGTATTCTCAGTTACTCTTTTCAGCAGCCGCATCAACTCCATTTTCTTCATATCAACCTCAATCTACTCACACTAGTAAAGTGCTTTCTCCTCATGATTACCTTACCTTCTCATGCGCTTATATTGTTAATTAAAATATCTCACGAACTCACCTGTGCAACATACCAACTTTTGCATTAAAACTCATAATCTCACCTGCTTCAAAAATCCATTTTTAAGTCAATTCCTCTGAATTTCCAATTCCAACAACAAATTGGAAATTCTATAAACACATTTCCTCGTGAAAATTGCTTCCCCCACACACACACACACAAATAATAAAATATATATATCTGACCGTCTCGAGAATATGAATATTTATCGAATGTGTATTTTAAAAATGTGTATAGCAAGTTCTTTTGAAGGGAAGAGGAGATGTTTTTGAAAGTGATAAATGATTGGGATTTATCTTTTACGCAGTGACCAAAATACAGAGTTTTGATCTTCACACACACTGAGGTGTTTGTCTGTCTCTTTTTTTTTTTCAAAAAGGCAGTTTTCAGGTTATATGTTCTTTCTGGGTTAGGCTGTGATAAAACCCACATGTAAATTTGCTTCTCTTGCAAAAATGAAGACATGTATATTCATTTATTCGTTCGCACTCGAACATATACACACACACTCAGACAAACACACACATACACAAACACACACATACACAAACACACACACACACACACACACACACACACACACACACATACACACACACACACACACACACACACACACACACACACACACACACACACACACACACGCACGCACACACACATACACACACACACACACACACACACACACACACACACACACACACACACACACACACACACACACACACACACCAGTGAAGTCACCAGTGGAGTCCCACAGGGCTCTGTACTCGGTCCTATCTTGTTTCTGATATATGTAAATGATCTCCCGGAGGGTATCGATTCATTTCTCTCAATGTTTGCGGACGATGCTAAAATTATGAGAAGGATTAAAACAGAAGAGGACTGTTTGAGGCTTCAAGAAGACCTAGACAAGCTGAAGGAATGGTCGAACAAATGGTTGTTAGAGTTTAACCCAACCAAATGTAATGTAATGAAGATAGGTGTAGGGAGCAGGAGGCCAGATACAAGGTATCATCTGGGAGAGGAAATTCTTCAGGAGTCAGAGAAGGAAAAAGACTTGGGGGTTGATATCACGCCAGACCTGTCTCCTGCAGCACATATCAAGCGGATAACATCAGCGGCATATGCCAGGCTGGCCAACATACGAACGGCATTCAGAAACTTGTGTAAAGAATCATTCAGAACTTTGTATACCACATATGTCAGGCCAATCCTGGAGTATGCAGCCCCAGCATGGAGTCCATATCTAGTCAAGGATAAGACTAAACTGGAAAAGGTTCAAAGGTTTGCCACCAGACTAGTACCCGAGCTGAGAGGTATGAGCTACGAGGAGAGACTACGGGAATTAAACCTCACTTCGCTGGAAGACAGAAGAGTTAGGGGGGACATGATCACCACATTCAAGATTCTGAAGGGGATTGATAGGGTAGATAAAGACAGTCTATTTAACACAAGGGGCACACGTACTAGGGGACACAGGTGGAAACTGAGTGCCCAAATGAGCCACAGAGATATTAGAAAGAACTTTTTTAGTGTCAGAGTGGTTGACAAATGGAATGCATTAGGAAGTGATGTGGTGGAGGCTGACTCCATACACAGTTTCAAGTGTAGATATGACAGAGCCCGATAGGCTCAGGAATCTGTACACCTGTTGATTGACGGTTGAGAGGCGGGACCAAAGAGCCAGAGCTCAACCCCCGCAAACACAACTAGGTGAGTAACTAGGTGAGTACACACACACACACACACACACACACACACACACACACACACACACACACACACACACACACACACACAAATATGATATGATAGATATGATATGATATGATAGATATGATATGATAGATATGATATGATAGATATGATATGAAAGATATGATATGATAGATATGATATGATAGATATGATATGATAGATATGATATGATAGATATGTAGATATGATAGAGCCCAGTAGGCTCAGGAATCTGTACACCAGTTGATTGACAGTTGAGAGGCGGGACCAAAGAGACAAAGCTCAACCCCCGCAAGCACAAATAGGCGAGTACAAATAGGTGAGTACACACACATGCACACACGCACACACATTAAGTAGATATTACAAAAGAAAAATTGGTCAGGAGTCAGTAACTAGACAACCGACGGTTAGAAAGGCGGGATCCAAGAACTAGCGCCTCGATCCATCCGGATCAAATAGTATATACACATAAACTCAAAAATACAGTCAAATAATAAAAAAAAAATTACACATTTACCAAAAAAAACATACACAAACATGTAAACACAAAAAAACACATTCGCAAAAACATACAAACACTCATATAAACGCAGAATAAAACACACTAAACGACCTAATGAGTATGATCCTCCTTGCCACAACATATGCTGGCTGCCAACCATCAGTGTTTGGTGTATCAACAGGGCATCATCTTGTGTCAACAGGACCTCCAAGTCAAAACCCATGAACAAATGTTTGTGTGATTTCAGTTGTTGTTTGTTTTTTTTGCTTGTCTGTCTGTCTGTCTGTCTGTCTGTCTGTCTGTCTGTCTGTCTGTCTGTCTGTCTGTCTGTCTCTCTCAATGTCCATGCTCAAGTCTGTCTGTCTCTCAGTCAGTTATTCTGTCTGTTTCGCTGTCTGTATGTATACCTATCTGTCTGTTTGTGTGCATGTCTGACGGTCTGTCCGTATGTATGATTCTCTGTATGTCTGTCTAACTGTTTTATACCAAATTGCCTGTAACTCTGTCTATTTTCCCCCCGTCTGATTCCTTGTTGTTCTCCGGTAAAGTTCCCAATGTGGAAAGGCTGCAGCAACGCGCAAGCTATATATCACTTAAAACTCAAAATGACCCGACCAGGATTCGAACCCATGACGCCCAAGATCACCCCCCTTCCCGCCTAAACGTACCCGGTCCGCTGAGCACCGCACCAGTTACGGTCTATCGACCATTAGACGATTAGTTCAGAGCATTTACACCCCTGTTCTCACTAGGATAAATGCTGAAATAGGATCAAGCATCACCGGATACCACATAGTGGTATCCGGTGTGTGTGTGTGTGTGTATCGACATATCATGTCGTATCATCAACCTACATATCAACATACTACATACAACATGCGCAGCATATTCAACATTACAGCGAACGCCTCCATGGCATCAGAGGGGGAGAATATACTTTGGCTTCGCTTCTCAATTCGATCGTTAACGACTCATGGCACGGTGATGGGGCCCTCCAATTAGAACGATCCTTGCAAATTTATTTATGGAGCCACTTGACAGGTCCTCCCTCCCCCCCCCTCCCCTGCAGCCTCCAGCTTGGCTCCCAGCACTGTCAACTGGCAAGTCTGTGTTGACAATGTTATTATCATCTTATAAAGAAGTTTCTTCCAGGATAAGAATTATAAGTAATGGATTTGATTCTTCTTTAAATGAACTCTTTAAATAGACTCTTTAAATAAAAGCTCTTTAAATAGACAGGAATTTCTCTCAGTCTTTCCAAGACAGGTAATGAAAAATAGTGATACACTTCAGTTGAAAATTTACAGGACAATTTACGGATCCTATAAAAAGCGATTCTGCTTAACAATTTCGCGATGATAAATATACGATGTTCAGGCAAATTTAATGTAACTTTTTTCTCAGAATTTAAAAGATTTATAGTCGGGGATTCCTACTAGACGTTTGGCAATACATCACAGAGTTCTCCTTAAAACTTAAATACTCTATATTTCTTTAATAGGACCTCAGAATCACAACGTCTCGTAAGGGTGCTCAGACTACTCGACGACCTCAGCAAAGACAATTTGGGGATGATGTTAAAGTCAATATATATATATATATATATATATATATATATATATATATATATATATATATATATATATATATATATATATATATATATATATATATATATATATATATATATATATATATATATACATATATATATATATATATATATATATATATATATATATATATATATATATATATATATATATATATATATATATATATATATATATGTATATATGATCCCAACTTCACATATTTAACCCCTTCTTTCGCCTTATGCTGTTTTATCAAGACGCCTTGACCAAAGCCTTCAATTGACGGTCGGGGATTGAACGCCGACCTGCATGAAGCGAGATCGTCGCTCTACCGTTCATCCCAAGTGGTGAGATTTTTTGGGTGTGGGTTTTACGAAGAGCCCTCTCGTCAATCTCTTAGCTCTCTCCTCAAGCTCTCAGCTCTCTCTCCTCAAGCTCTCAGCTCTCTCCTCAAGCTCTCAGCTCTCTCCTCAAGATGATCATTTATGTTAAAAATGGTTTAACCACTTGACGTAGAACGCAGAGCGACGTGCCTCTTGCGTGATCAGCGCTCGATCCCCGATGGTCCGTGGACATACAGTTTATCTCCATTTGATTTTGTATATGTGTTCCATCCTTCAGTGCTTCTTTGACGTCGAGGAATCCTCACGGGAAATTACTTAGCGGTTTTGTACCAATGCTCAGATATGATACAGGTTTTTAATTAATAAAATTTTTAAAAGGGAGTATTGCCCTGGAAACACAAACCGAAACTGTCTCTACTTTCCGCTTGTTACAACTTGAAATAAAGTTGCTACATCTTGGCTTAACGTGTTTATGACGTATTACAACGTTGTTACAACTTGCTATAGTGGTTGTTATAACTGGTTAGGAGGTGTTAAAACTTGCTCGAACGTTGCACCAACGTCGTAGTTTCGGTGTGTGTTTGGTGGGTTGGTGGTTAATGCATGAGTATGGTTTTGTGTGGGTTTGTATGTGTGTACTCGCCTAGTTGTACTCACCTAGTTGTGTCTGCAGGATCGAGCATTGACTCTTGGATCCCGCCTTTCGAGCATCGGTTGTTTACAGCAATGACTCCTGTCCCATTTCCCTATCATACCTGGTTTTAAAATTATGAATAGTATTTGCTTCCACAACCTGTTCCACAAGTGCATTCCATTTTTCCACTACTCTCACGCTAAAAGAAAACTTCCTAACATCTCTGTGACTCATCTGAGTTTCAGAGATGTGTACTCACCTAGTTGTACTCACCTAGTTGTGTTTGCGGGGGTTGAGCTCTGGCTCTTTGGTCCCGCCTCTCAACCGTCAATCAACAGGTGTACAGATTCATGAGCCTATCGGGCTCTGTCATATCTACACTTGAAACTGTGTATGGAGTCAGCCTCCACCACATCACTTCCTAATGCATTCCATTTGTCAACCACTCTGACTCTAAAAAAGTTCTTTCTAATATCTCTGTGGCTCATTTGGGCACTCAGTTTCCACCTGTGTCCCCTTGTGCGTGTTCCCCTTGTGTTAAATAGACTGTCTTTATCTACCCTATCAATCCCCTTCAGAATCTTGAATGTGGTGATCATGTCCCCCCTAACTCTTCTGTCTTCCAGCGAAGTGAGGTTTAATTCCCGGAGTCTCTCCTCGTAGCTCATACCTCTCAGCTCGGGTACTAGTCTGGTGGCAAACCTTTGAACCTTTTCCAGTTTAGTCTTATCCTTGACTAGATATGGACTCCATGCTGGGGCTGCATACTCCAGGATTGGCCTGACATATGTGGTATACAAAGTTCTGAATGATTCTTTACACAAGTTTCTGAATGCCGTTCGTATGTTGGCCAGCCTGGCATATGCCGCTGATGTTATCCGCTTGATATGTGCTGCAGGAGACAGGTCTGGCGTGATATCAACCCTCAAGTCTTTTTCCTTCTCTGACTCCTGAAGAATTTCCTCTCCCAGATGATACCTTGTATCTGGCCTCCTGCTCCCTACACCTATCTTCATTACATTACATTTGGTTGGGTTAAACTCTAACAACCATTTGTTCGACCATTCCTTCAGCTTGTCTAGGTCTTCTTCAAGCCTCAAACAGTCCTCTTCTGTTTTAATCCTTCTCATAATTTTAGCATCGTCCGCAAACATTGAGAGAAATGAATCGATACCCTCCAGGAGATCATTTACATATATCAGAAACAAGATAGGACCGAGTACAGAGCCCTGTGGGACTCCACTGGTGACTTCACGCCAATCGGAGGTCTCACCCCTCACCGTAACTCTCTGCTTCCTATTGCTTAGATACTCCCTTATCCACTGGAGCACCTTACCAGCTACACCTGCCTGTCTCTCCAGCTTATGTACCAGCCTCTTATGCGGTACTGTGTCAAAGGCTTTCCGACAATCCAAGAAAATGCAGTCCGCCCAGCCCTCTCTTTCTTGCTTAATCTGTGTCACCTGATCGTAGAATTCTATCAAGCCTGTAAGGCAAGATTTACCCTCCCTGAATCCATGTTGGCGATTTGTCACGAAGTCCCTTCTCTCCAGATGTGTTACCAGGTTTTTTCTCACGATCTTCTCCATCACCTTGCATGGTATACAAGTCAAGGACACTGGCCTGTAGTTCAGTGCCTCTTGTCTGTCGCCCGTTTTGTATATTGGGACCACATTCGCCGTCTTCCATATTTCTGGTAGGTCTCCCGTCTCTAGTGACTTACTATACACTATGGAGAGTGGCAGGCAAAGTGCCTCTGCACACTCTTTCAGTACCCATGTGTGTGTGTGTGTGTGTGTGTGTGCGTGTGTGTGTGTGTGTGTGTGTGTGTGTGTGTGTGTGTGTGTGTGTGTACTCACCTATATGTACTCACCTATATGTGCTTGCAGGATCGAGCATTGACTCTTGGATCCCGCCTTTCTAGCTATCGGTTGTTTACAGCAATGACTCCTGTCCCATTTCCCTATCATACCTAGTTTTAAAAGTATGAATAGTATTTGCTTCCACAACCTGTTCCCCAAGTGCATTCCATTTTTCTACTACTCTCACGCTAAAAGAAAACTTCCTAACATCTCTGTGACTCATCTGAGTTTCCAGTTTCCACCCATGTCCCCTCGTTCTGTTATTATTACGTGTGAACATTTCATCTATTTCCACTTTGTCAATTCCCCTGAGTATTTTATATGTCCCTATCATATCTCCTCTCTCCCTTCTTTTCTCTAGTGTCGTAAGGTTCAGTTCCTTCAGCCGCTCTTCATATCCCATCCCTCGTAGCTCTGGGACAAGCCTCGTCGCAAACCTCTGAACCTTCTCCAGTTTCTTTATGTGTTTCTTCAGGTGGGGGCTCCATGATGGCGCGGCATACTCTAAGACGGGTCTCACGTAGGCAGTGTAAAGCGCCCTAAAAGCTTCCTCATTTAGGTTTCTGAATGAAGTTCTAATTTTCGCCAGTGTAGAGTACGCTGCTGTCGTTATCCTATTTATATGTGCCTCAGGAGTTAGATTAGGTGTCACATCCACTCCCAGGTCTCTTTCTCGAATCGTTACAGGTAGGCTGATCCCCTTCATTGTGTACTGTCCCTTTGGTCTCCTGTCACCTGATCCCATTTCCATAACTTTACATTTACTGGTGTTAAACTCCAGTAGCCATTTCCCTGACCATCTCTGCAGCCTGTTTAAGTCCTCTTGGAGGATCCTACAATCCTCGTCTGTCACAACTCTTCTCATTAATTTTGCGTCATCTGCAAACATTGACATGTATGATTCCACTCCTGTAAACATATCATTTACGGGGGTTGAGCTCTGGCTCTTTGGTCCCGCCTCTCAACCGTCAATCAACAGGTGTACAGATTCACAGAGAGAGAGAGAGAGTGTGTGTGTGTGTGTGTGTGTGTGTGTGTGTGTGTGTGTGTGTGTGTGTGTGTGTGTGTGTGTGTGTGTGTGTGTGTGTGTGTGTGTGTGTGTGTGTTTGTGTGTTCTGCCCCAGTTAGGTCATTTCTCTTCAAACCCAAGTTTTTAACTGTTACTCACCAAAAGTTTCACCAAACACGGACTGAACAGACGTAATGACTAAATCATGTATATTACTATCATGTATATTACTATCATGTATATTACTATCATGTATATTATTTTACCTTTAACAGAAAAATATTTCTAACCTGTTGCTAATTCGCAGTCAAAATACCAGGCAAGTTCATTATGAACACGTGAACTGTCCTTCTTCATCAGGAATTCCATGTATCACAACTATATGTTCAATTGATTACATATCTCAGGGTCATAGACTTTGCGACAAAAAAAAAGAGTTCAATTAAAATATGTTCAACTGACAACGCTACACGTTGATAGATTAATGAACTTCATGAAATATGTTCAATTGACAACGAGTATTTTCTCCTGTAGTCCCACTCTGTCCGCTCATGAGTAATGGGTGTTCAGCCGCTCTCTAAATCCATTCCAGCTGTGTGACGCCCTCGTAATCTGTTCAATTATTTATGTCGGGGAGCAGGGAGGGTGTGGAGCGGTTAACAGTGTTCCAGGCTGCTCCTCTAGGGAAGTGTGTGTGTGTGTGTGTGTGTGTGTGTGTGTGTGTGTGTGTGTGTGTGTTTACTAGTTGTGTTTTTACGGGGGTTGAGCTTTGCTCTTTCGGCCCGCCTCTCAACTGTCAATCAACTGTTTACTAACTACTCTTTTTTTTTCCCACACCCCACACACACACACACACCCCAGGAAGCTGACAGCTGTGACCCCGTGACAGCTGACTAACTCCCAGGTACCTATTTACTGCTAGGTAACAGGGGCATTCAGGGTGAAAGAAACTTTGCCCATTTGTTTCTGCCTCGTGCGGGAATCGAACCCGCGCCACAGAATTACGAATCCTGCGCGCTATCCACCAGGCTACGAGGCCCCTCTGTGTGTGTGTGTGACATGCAAAGGTGGCTACTGTGTTTGTCTATGTCTGTTTGGTCCGTCACAAACGCCAGTCTGAGATTTTTACGGCCGCTGACTTGGTAAATATCTATCCACAATTTATGTTAGATATAGTTACACACACGCACACTCACACGCACGCACACTCACACACACACACACACACACACACACACACACACACACACACACACACACACACACACACACACACACACACACACACACACACACACCACACACACACACACACACACCCACACACCCACACACACGCACACACACACAAACACACACACACACACACACACGCACACAAACACACGCACACACACTCATTAAACACTCCACTGTTTATACACTCCATTCCATTCTACTCCACACTCACACACTCCTCATTGAAACAGAGGACGATAGTAGGAGGCTACAAGATGACTTAGACAGACTGAGTGAATGGTCCAACAAATAGCTACTAAAATTCAATCCGAGTAAATACAAGATAATGAAGTTGGCAGTGGAAACAGGAGGCCAGACACAGGATACAGAATAGGAGATGAAGTACTTCATGAAACGAACAGAGAGAAAGATCTAGGAGTTGATATCACACCAAACCTGTCTCCTGAAGCCCACATAAAAAGAATAACATCTGCGGCATATGCGAGGCTGGCTAACATCAGAACAGCGTTCAGGAACCTGTGTAAGGAATCATGCACAATCTTGTACACCACATATGTAAGACCAATCCTGGAGTATGCGGCCCCAGCATGGAGCCCGTACCTTGTCAAGCACAAGACGAAGCTAGAAAAAGTTCAGAAATATGCCACCAGGCTAGTCCCAGAACTATGAGGCATGAGTTACGAGAAAAAGCTGAGGGAAATGTACCTCACGACACTGAAAGACAAAACAGTGAGGGAAGACATGATCACTACCTACAAAATTCTCAGAGGACTTGGCAAGGTAGATAAGGATAACCTGTTCAACACTGGTGGTACGCGAACAAGGGGACACAGGTGGAAACTGAGTGCCCACATGAGCCACAGGGACGTTAGAAGGAACTTTTTCAGTGTCAGAGTAGTTAACGGATGGAATGCATTAGGCAGTGATGTGGTGGAGGCTGACTCCATACACAGTTTCAAATGTAGATATGATAGAGCCCAATAGGCTCAGTAATCTGTACACCAGTTGATTGACAGTTGAGAGGCGGGACTAAAGAGCCAAAGCTCAACCCCCGCAAGCACTCACGAAGACTCATTCATACGATGCTAAAGCTTCTGTTTGAAGATGGGATGGCGGGAAATTAGTGTCTGGCCCTCGTTCAAACCCTACTAAACACATTCATTTCTTTGCCAATGTCGCAGGAGCCCTAACTGATATGCAATGCGACCCAAGTATCGTATATAAGACCCCCATCCTGGTCTTCGAAGGACTCCATATATAAGACTAGAGTCAAACAACACCCCTAATTCCACATCCTTACTCTATGGAGAGAAGGGGGGTGACCTGCTGCATGGGTAACAGCTTCTCCTCCATATCCACCTACCCTGGCTTTGCACCCTGGAGAGGCCACTCTAGACCATTAACTAGAGCCCAACTCCATAGTCTTCTGAGACTGTTGGATGCCTATTACTACTCTATATACACTATTTCTTTATGATATTTTTTTTTTTTACATTCAGCACCCCTCTCCCCCCCCCCCAAAAAGGACTATCATCTCGAGTATTTCCAACCACAGTTCTTAACCCCACGTACGCCCTGTCCCCCTCTCTCATCAATCTTCCTCTTCTCCCGCCGTTTACCCGCCGTTGCTCTGACCCTTTGATACGGCGGCCCAACCTGACAAACCAGGGCGGGGATTTGTGGGGGTCTGGGAATAGGGAATAATGGCTTGACTATTCTGTTATCTTCAATTTCCTCTGTTGCTATGTTTCTATCTCTGGCTCCAACTCTGTGTCTGTCTGTCTGCCTGTCTGTCTGTCTGTCTAGACGGACAGACAGATAGTTCTAGTTTGATGGTGACACAATGGAACATTATTATGTTCACCGCAGTCATTTGTTCAATCCCCTCCCCCCCCCCATCCCCCGGGGTTCTCCCTCCGTATCAGCTCTCTCGCAAATTGATCCCGCACGAAGACTATTAGAACACGGTAGTCCCTTCTTTACCCCCCCCCCCTCTCAACCATGTGACATGCGTGGCTAAATACGCACACACACACACACACACACACACACACACACACACACACACACACACACACACACACACAGACACACACACACACACACACACACACACACACACACAAAACTCTCTGGAATCATAACGAATGCCGTGTTTCCCCAGGAGTATACAGTAATAAGGAAAGAGAGGGAAGGTAGAGGAGGAGGCGGAGTGGCCCTACTCATGAGAAGGGAATGGAGTTTTAAGGAGATGGCCATCCCGGGTTGTGAGGAGTTCAGAGACTACATAGCAGGCACCATAACAATGGGAGGACCAAGAATAGTAGTAGCAGTAATATACAACCCTCCACCAAATGACAGGAGACCCAGTCAAGAGTATGAAAACAACAACAAGGCAGTTAACACTATAATTGAGAGGGCAGCCTCTGCTGCCTGTAGAAATAGATCCCACCTGCTCATCATGGGCGACTTCAATCACGGAAAGATTGACTGGGAGAACAAGGAACCGCATGGAGGCGAGGATACGTGGAGAGCCAAACTATTGGAGGTGGTGACAAGCAACTTTTTAACGCAGCATGTCGGAGAACCCACAAGGATGAGAGGCAATGACGAACCAGCGAGACTCGACCTAGTCTTCACTCTGAACGACTCCGACATAAGAGAAATCGGTTTTGAGGACCCAGTAGGAATGAGCGACCACAGTGTACTGGTGTTTGAGTACTTGATTGAAGAAGGGTTATTGAACTCGAGGAGGGATACCGAAACCAAAAGGTTAGCATACCGAAAGGGAAACTATGAGGGGATAAGAAAATTCCTAACAGATATAGCATGGGAAACAGAGCTCAGGGGAAAGACGGCCCAAGATATGATGGATTACATCACGCAGAAGTGCAAGGACGCAGCAAACAAGTTTGTCCCAGTCCAAAAGGAAAACAGAGAAATGAAGATGAGAAACCCATGGTTTAATCAAAGATGTAGGCTAGCTAAGCAGCAAAGTAAAAGGGCATGGAGAAACTATAGGAATAACAGGACACTGGAGAGCAGAGAAAGATACCAGAATGCCAGGAATGAATATGTCAGGATGAGAAGAGAGGCAGAAAGACAATACGAAAATGACATCGCAAGCAAGGCAAAGACTCAGCCTAAATTGTTGCATAGCCACATTAGGAGAAAAACAACAGTAAAGGAACAGGTTATGAGATTAAGGATAGGGGCGGAAGGATTCACTACAAATGACAAGGAAGTGTGTGAGGAATTGAATAAGAAATTCCAGGAGGTCTTCACCTTAGAACAAGGAGAAATTCCAGTGGTAAGTGAGGGAATAGCTAACCAGGAACCACTGGAAGAGTTTGAGATTACCAGTGGGGAAGTAAGGAAGTGTTTACTAGAGTTGGACGTGACGAAGGCTATAGGCCCAGATGGAATCTCCCCTTGGGTTCTAAAGGAAGGAGCAAGAGAACTGAGCCTACCACTCTCCATAGTGTATAACAAATCACTGGCAACAGGGGAACTGCCAGGTACTTGGAAAGCAGCTAACGTAGTCCCGATATACAAGAAAGGGGATAGACAGGAGGCACTGAACTACAGGCCAGTGTCCCTAACCTGCATACCATGCAAGCTGATGGAGAAGATTGTGCGAAAAAAACTAGTGGAGCATCTGGAGCGAAGGAACTTTGTAACACAGCATCAACATGGGTTCAGGGATGGCAGGTCCTGCCTCACAGGGTTACTTGAATTCTACGACCAGGCAACAAAAATAAGGCAAGAAAGAGAAGGGTGGGCAGACTGCATATTTTTGGATTGTCAGAAAGCCTTTGATACAGTGCCACACAAGAGGCTAGTGCGAAAGTTGGAGATGCAGGCTGGAGTGAGAGGGAAGGTACTCCGGTGGATAGAGGAATACCTAAGCAACAGGAGACAACGAGTCTGTGTGAGGGGTGAGGTCTCAGATTGGCGAGACGTCACAAGTGGAGTCCCGCAGGGGTCAGTCCTTGGACCTATACTGTTTCTGGTATATGTAAATGATCTCCCAGAGGGTATAGATTCGTTCCTCTCAATGTTTGCCGACGATGCAAAAATTATGAGGAGGATTGAAACAGAGGATGATAGTAGGAGGCTACAAGATGACCTGGATAGACTGAGTGAATGGTCCAACAAATGGCTGTTGAAGTTCAACCCGAGTAAATGCAAAGTAATGAAACTAGGCAGTGGAAACAGGAGGCCAGGCACAGGATACGGAATAGGAGATGAAGTACTTAATGAAACAGACAGAGAGAAAGATCTAGGAGTTGATATCACACCAAACCTGTCTCCTGAAGCCCACATAAAGAGAATAACGTCTGCGGCATATGCGAGGCTGGCTAACATCAGAACGGCGTTCAGGAACCTGTGTAAGGAATCATTCAGAATCTTGTACACCACATATGTAAGACCAATCCTGGAGTATGCGGCCCCAGCATGGAGCCCGTACCTTGTCAAACACAAGACGAAGCTGGAAAAAGTCCAAAGGTATGCTACTAGACTAGTCCCAGAACTAAGAGGCATGAGTTATGAGGAAAGGCTGCGGGAAATGCACCTCACGACACTGGAAGACAGAAGAGTAAGGGGGGACATGATCACAACCTACAAAATCCTCAGGGGAATCGACCGGGTAAACAAGGACGAACTTTTCAACACTGGTGGGACGCGAACAAGGGGACACAGGTGGAAGCTGAGTACCCAAATGAGCCACAGAGACGTTAGAAAGAACTTTTTCAGTGTCAGAGTAGTTAGCAAATGGAATGCATTAGGAAGTGATGTGGTGGAGGCTGACTCCATTCACAGT
>NC_091180.1:18971524-18981524 GCF_040958095.1 Procambarus clarkii | reverse complement strand
CTCTCTCTCTCTCTCTCTCTCTCTCTCTCTCTCTCTCTCTCTCTCTCTCTCTCTCTCTCTCTCTCTCTCTCCATCTCTCTCTCTCTCTCTCTCCTTTTAAATTAAGACTAGGGTTCATTTGGGAAGGTTATTGATGCTGCTAATGAAACTGCAAGCCAGAGTTGTTATCCTGCATCAACACATCTGAACCCAGGTCCTAGACAAAAATTAGCCGAGGAGGGAGAGAGGGAGGAAGTTATCAGTACCTTGGTCCTTCAATAAGGTCATCTAATGTCTCATCTTAGAAACTCATTTATTTGATAAGCTTTTTATTTGTTTCATCACGAAGGAATATAATTAAGTGCTAAGTTATAATCAGAATAAGGAACTGATGTAGCAGGAACCAACTGTGTACTGGAGCAGCATGAGTATTATGAGTATCATGAGAATCATGAGTATCATGAGTATCGTGAATATCATGAGTAAACATGATCAACCGACATGATCTCCCACGTGTCCACACGAGGATCGAACATGTTTTCACACACTTGTCGGCCCAAGAACATATGATTGACTGTATAATAACATTCTTGAGGAAACCCCAATCAGCAAATAGGCTGCTCAATTTTATGTATCTTATATTCCATTTGCTCCCTTCTGCTTGTCCCACAAGTTGGGCCAGGTGCGATACTTTGAGAACACTGACCTTATGAATATGAATATAAGGTTGTCAACATCTCTACAGTGTTGAGAGGCTGTGATGTAGTGACCTTTCCAACGAGGTGAAATTCAGACTAGTAACCAGCTGTTGCGTGGCTCTCTAACATGGCATCGTGAACTACGGGAAGTAATTGATGGGTGAAGTGATTAATGGCCCTCGTGATAGTCGGCATCTATTCTCCCTCTCCCTCCCCCCCCCCCCTTAATGTTTTCCGGGTCTTTGTAGCGGAAGAAAAGGGCCACAAATGGCCCCTTTCTGGCCCTTTTCAGCCTGGCCTGGTTCAGGCACTCGGACACCCTCCCCCCCCCTTTATCCTTAATTGGCACCCCATGGCACTGTGTCATTTTGGCTCTCCGCGGGCGCCTACCCCTTCTCTTTCTGGGACACCATGGCTCTGTGGGACACTTCCTGGGACACTATGACTCTGTGGGACACTTCCTGGGACTCTGTGGCTCTGTGACACTTCCTGGGACACTATGACTCTGTGGGACACTTCCTGGGACTCTGTGGCTCTGTGACACTTCCTGGGATACTACGACTCTGTGGGACACTTCCTGGGATACTATGACTCTGTGGGACACTTCCTGGGATACTATGACTCTGTGGGACACTTCCTGGGATACTATGACTCTGCGGGACACTTTCTGGGACACCGTGGCTCTGTGGGACACTTCCTGGGACACCGTGGCTCTGTGGGACACTTCCTGGGACACTATGACTCTGCGGGACACTTTCTGGGACACCGTGACTCTGTGGGACACTTCCTGGGACACCGTGACTCTGTGGGACACTTCCTGGGACACTATGACTCTATGTGACACTTCCTGGGACACCGTGGCTCTGTGGGACACTTCCTGGGACACCGTGACTCTGTGGGACACTTCCTGGGACACTATGACTCTATGTGACACTTCCTGGGACACTATGACTCTATGTGACACTTCCTGGGACACTATGGCTCTGTGGGACACTTCCTGGGACACTATGACTCTATGTGACACTTCCTGGGACACTATGACTCTATGTGACACTTCCTGGGACACTTCCTGGGACACCGTGACTCTGTGGGACACTTCCTGGGACACCGTGACTTTGTGGGACACTTCCTGGGACACCATGACTTTGTGGGACACTTCCTGGGACACCGTGACTCTATGTGACACTTCCTGGGATACTATGACTCTGCGGGACACTTCCTGGGACACCGTGGCTCTGCGGGACACTTCCTGGGACACCGTGGCCCTGCGGGACACTTCCTGGGACACCGTGGCCCTTGAGTACCACCACCACCAGTACCACCACCACCAGTACCATCACCACCAGTACCACCACCAGTACCACCACCACCGCTACCATCACCACCAGTACCACCACCACCAGTACCACCACCACCAGTACCACCACCACCAGTACCATCACCACCAGTACCATTACCACCAGTACCACCACCAGTACCACCACCACCAGTACCATCACCACCAGTGCCACCACCACCACCAGTACCACCACCACCAGTACCACCACCACCACCAGTACCACCACCACCAGCAGTACAACCACCACCAGTACCACCACCACCACCACCAGTACCACCACCACCAGTACCACCACCACCACCAGTACCACCACTACCACCAGTACCACCACCACCAGTACCATCACCACCAGTACCACCACCACCAGTACCATCACCACCAGTACCATCACCACCAGTACCATCACCACCAGTACCACCACCACCAGTACCACCACCACCAGTACCATCACCACCAGTACCACCACCACCACCAGTACCATCACCACCACCAGTACCAACACCACCAGTACCATCACCACCAGTACCATCACCACCAGTACCATCACCACCAGTACCACCACCACCAGTACCACCACCACAACCAGTACCAACACCACCAGTACCACCACCATCAGTACCACCACCACCAGTACCATCACCACCAGTACCACCACCACCAGTACTATCACCACCAGTACCATCACCATCAGTACCATCACCACCAGTACCACCACCACCAGTACCATCACCACCAGTACCACCACCACCAGTACCACCACCACCAGTACCAACACCACCAGTACCATCACCACCAGTACCACCACCACCACAAGTACCACCACCAGTACCATCACCACCAGTACCACCACCACCACCACCATCACCACCAGTACCACCACCACCAGTACCACCACCAGTACCACCACCACCACCACCAGTACCACCACCACCAGTACCACCACCACCACCAGTACCACCACTACCACCAGTACCACCACCACCAGTACCATCACCACCAGTACCATCACCACCAGTACCATCACCACCAGTACCATCACCACCAGTACCATCACCACCAGTACTACCACCACCACCAGTACCATCACCACCAGTACCGTCACCACCAGTACCATCACCACCAGTACCACCACCACCAGTACCACTACCACCAGTACCATCACCACCAGTACCACCACCACCAGTACCACCACCACCAGTACCATCACCACCAGTACCACCACCACCAGTACCATCACCACCAGTACCATCACCACCAGTACCATCATCACCACCAGTACCATCACCACCAGTACCATCACCACCAGTACCACCACCACCAGTACCACCACCACCAGTACCATCACCACCAGTACCACCACCACCAGTACCATCACCACCAGTACCACCACCACCAGTACCATCATCACCACCAGTACCATCACCACCAGTACCATCACCACCACCACCAGTACCACCACCACCGGTACCATCACCACCAGTACCACCACCACCAGTACCACCACCACCAGTACCATCACCACCAGTACCATCACCACCAGTACCATCACCACCAGTACCATCACCACCAGTACCACCACCACCAGTACCACCACCACCAGTACCACCACCACCAGTACCATCACCACCAGTACCACCACCACCAGTACCACCACCACCAGTACCACCACCACCAGTACCATCACCACCAGTACCACCACCACCAGTACCACCACCACCAGTACCACCACCACCAGTACCACCACCACCAGTACCATCACCACCAGTACCACCACCACCAGTACCACCACCACCAGTACCATCACCACCACCAATACCATCACCACCAGTACCATCACCACCAGTACCACCACCACCAGTACCACCACCACCAGTACCACCACCACCAGTACCATCACCACCACCAGTACCATCACCACCAGTACCATAACCACCAGTACCATCACCACCAGTACCACCACCACCAGTACCATCACCACCAGTACCATAACCACCAGTACCATCACCACCAGTACCATCACCACCAGTACCATAACCACCAGTACCATCACCACCAGTACCACCACCATCAGTACCATCACCACCAGTACCATCACCACCAGAACCACCACCACCAGTACCATCACCACCAGTACCTTAACCACCAGTACCATCACCACCAGTACCACCACCACCAGTACCATCACCACCAGTACCATAACCACCAGTACCATCACCACCAGTACCACCACCACCAGTACCACCACCACCAGTACCATCACCACCAGTACCACCACCACCAGTACCATCACCACCAGTACCATCACCACCACCAGTACCACTACCACCAGTACCATCACCACCAGTACCATCACCACCAGTACCATCACCACCACCAGTACCATTACCACCAGTACCATCACCACCAGTACCACCACCACCAGTACCACCACCACCACCAGTACCACTACCACCAGTACCACCACCACCAGTACCATCACCACCACCAGTACCACTACCACCAGTACCACCACCACCAGTACCATCACCACCAGTACCATCACCACCACCAGTACCACCACCAGTACCATCACCACCAGTACCATCACCACCACCAGTACCATCACCACCAGTACCAACACCAACAGTACTACCACCACCAGTACCATCACCACCAGTACCACCACCACCAGTACCACCACCACCAGTACCACTACCACCAGTACCATCACCACCAGTACCACCACCAACAGTACAATCACCACCAGTACCAACACCAACACTACCACCACCACCAGTACCACCACCACCAGTACCACCACCACCAGTACCACTACCACCAGTACCACCACCACCAGTACCATCACCACCAGTACCATCACCACCAGTACCATTACCACCAGTACCATCACCACCAGTACCACCACCACCAGTACCACTACCACCAGTACCACCACCACCAGTACCATCACCACCAGTACCATCACCACCAGTACCATCACCACCAGTACCATCACCACCAGTACCACCACCACCAGTACCACCACCAGTACCATCACCACCAGTACCACCACCACCAGTACCACTACCACCAGTACCACCACCACCAGTACCACTACCACCAGTACCAAAACCACCAGTACCACTACCACCAGTACCACCACCACCAGTACCATCACCACCAGTACCACTACCACCAGTACCATCAACACCAGTACCACCACCACCAGTACCACTACCACCAGTACTACCAACACCAGTACCACCACCACCAGTACCACCACCACCAGTACCATCACCACCAGCACCATCACCACCAGTACCACCACCACCAGTACCATCACCACCAGTACCATCACCACCAGTACCACTACCACCAGTACCATCACCACCAGTACCATCACCACCAGTACCATCACCACCAGTACCACCACCACCAGTACCACCACCACCAGTACCATCAACACCAGTACCACCACCACCAGTACCACCACCACCAGTACCACCACCACCAGTACCATCACCACCAGTACCACTACCACCAGTACCATCAACACCAGTACCACCACCACCAGTACCACTACCACCAGTACCATCAACACCAGTACCACCACCACCAGTACCACTACCACCAGTACCACCACCACCAGTACCACCACCACCAGTACCACTACCACCAGTACCATCAACACCAGTACCACCACCACCAGTACCACTACCACCAGTACCATCAACACCAGTACCATCACCACCAGTACCACTACCACCAGTACCATCAACACCAGTACCACCACCACCAGTACCACCACCACCAGTACCATCACCACCAGTACCATCACCACCAGTACCATCACCACCAGTACCATCACCACCAGTACCACCACCACCAGTACCACTACCACCAGTACCATCAACACCAGTACCACCACCACCAGTACCACTACCACCAGTACCACCACCACCAGTACCACCACCACCAGTACCACTACCACCAGTACCATCAACACCAGTACCACCACCACCAGTACCACTACCACCAGTACCATCAACACCAGTACCATCACCACCAGTACCACTACCACCAGTACCATCAACACCAGTACCACCACCACCAGTACCACCACCACCAGTACCACCACCACCAGTACCATCACCACCAGTACCATCACCACCAGTACCATCACCACCAGTACCACCACCACCAGTACCATCACCACCAGTACCATCACCACCAGTACCATCACCACCCGTACCATCACCACCAGTACCATCACCACCAGTACCATCACCACCAGTACCACCACCACCAGTACCACTACCACCAGTACCATCAACACCAGTACCACCACCACCACCAGTACCACCACCACCAGTACCATCACCACCAGTACCACCACCACCAGTATCATCACCACCAGTATCATCACCACCAGTACCATCAACACCAGTACCACCACCACCACCAGTACCACCACCACCAGTACCATCACCACCAGTACCACCACCACCAGTACCATCACCACCAGTACCACCACCATCAGTACCACTACCACCAGTACCATCAACACCAGTACCACCACCACCACCAGTACCACCACCACCAGTACCATCACCACCAGTACCACCACCACCAGTACCACTACCACCAGTACCATCAACACCAGTACCACCACCACCACCAGTACCACCACCACCAGTACCACCACCACCAGTACCATCACCACCAGTACCACCACCACCAGTACCATCACCACCAGTACCATCACCACCAGTACCATCACCACCAGTACCATCACCACCAGTACCACTACCACCAGTACCATCACCACCAGTACCACCACCACCAGTACCACCACCACCAGTACCACCACCACCACCAGTACCACCACCACCAGTACCACCACCACCAGTACCATCAACACCAGTACCACCACCACCAGTACCACCACCACCAGTACCACCACCACCACCAGTACCATCACCACCAGTACCATCACCACCAGTACCATCACCACCAGTACCATCACCACCAGTACCACTACCACCAGTACCATCAACACCAGTACCACCACCACCAGTACCACTACCACCAGTACCATCAACACCAGTACCATCACCACCAGTACCATCACCACCAGTACCATCACCACCAGTACCATCACCACCAGTACCACTACCACCAGTACCATCACCACCAGTACCATCAACACCAGTACCATCAACACCAGTACCACCACCACCAGTACCACTACCACCAGTACCATCAACACCAGTACCATCACCACCAGTACCACCACCACCAGTACCACCACCACCACCAGTACCACCACCACCAGTACCACCACCACCAGTACCACCACCACCAGTACCATCACCACCAGTACCACCACCACCAGTACCACTACCACCAGTACCACTACCACCAGTACCATCACCACCAGTACCATCACCACCAGTACCACCACCACCAGTACCACCACCACCAGTACCACCACCACCAGTACCATCACCACCAGTACCACCACCACCAGTACCACCACCACCAGTACCACCACCACCAGTACTACCACCACCAGTACCACTACCACCAGTACCACCACCACCAGTACCACTACCACCAGTACTACCAACACCAGTACCACCACCACCAGTACCACCACCACCAGTACCATCACCACCAGTACCACTACCACCAGTACCACCACCACCAGTACCACCACCACCAGTACCATCAACACCAGTACCACCACCACCAGTACCACTACCACCAGTACCATCAACACCAGTACCACCACCACCAGTACCACTACCACCAGTACCATCAACACCAGTACCACCACCACCAGTACCATCACCACCAGTACCACCACCACCAGTACCATCACCACCAGTACCACCACCACCAGTACCACCACCACCAGTACCACTACCACCAGTACCACCACCACCACCAGTACCACCACCACCAGTACCACCAACACCAGTACCATCACCACCAGTACCACCACCACCAGTACCATCACCACCAGTACCACCACCACCAGTACCACCACCACCACCAGTACCACCACCACCAGTACCACCACCACCAGTACCACCACCACCACTACCACCAGTACCACCACCACCAGTACCACCACCACCAGTACCACCACCAGTACCACTACCACCAGTACCATCACCACCAGTACCACTACCACCAGTACCACCACCACCACCAGTACCACTACCACCAGTACCACTACCACCAGTACTACCAACACTGCTCCTCATATCAGCTTTAGGTAACTCTATGATCAATGTTTCTTGACTCATCATTCTACTCTGCGCGCATGTGCGTGCGTGTGTGCGTGTGTGTGTGTCCTCACCTAGTTGTGCTTGCGGGGGTTGAGCTCTGGCTCTTTGGTCCCGCCTCTCAACCGTCAATCAACTGGTGTACAGGTTCCTGAGCCTATTGGGCTCTATCGTGTCTCAATATGTTTAGGAATTTTGTGTGTGTGTATGTATTTACTATTTGTGCCTGCATAATCGAGCTATTAGCTCTTGGACCCCGCCTTTCTAATCAATCTATTTTTCCTCTATTATGTGTACTACATGTTTCTTTGTATCTCACACACACACACACACACACACACACACACACACACACACACACACACACACACACACACACACACACACACACACACACACACACACACACACACACACACACACACATCTCCAGGAAGCAGCCCGTAGCAACAGTCAAACTCCCTGGTGCCTATTCACTGCAAGGTGAACAGGTGCATCAAGATGATAGGAACTCTACCCAATTGTTTCTGCCCCTCGTCCGGGAATCTAACCCGGGCCCTATGGACCATGACTCCCGAGCGCTATCCACTCAGCCGCGAGGCCCTTCGTGTGTATGTCATTTTCTTAAGTCTGTCTATTTATACATTATGTTTCCTCCCGTCTCTCGAGTCCTCTGTCTCGCTCTGTGTCCTCCCTGTGTATGTGTCAAAGACACAGGTATCACCTCCTTCAAGGACACTGGTATCACCTTCAAGGACACTGGTATCACCTTCAAGGACACTGGTATCACCTTCAAGGACACTGGTATCACCTCCTTGAAGGACACAGGTATCACCTTCAAGGACACTGGTATCACCTTCAAGGACACTGGTATCACCTTCAAGGACACTGGTATCACCTTCAAGGACACTGGTATCACCTTCAAGGACACAGGTATCACCTCCTTCAAGGACACAGGTATCACCTTCAAGGACACAGGTATCACCTCCTTCAAGGACACATGTATCACCACCTTCAAGGACACAGGTATCACCTCCTTCAAGGACACAGGTATCACCTCCTTCAAGGACACAGGTATCACCACCTTCAAGGACACAGGTATCACCACCTTCAAGGACACAGGTATCACCTCCTTCAAGGACACAGGTATCACCTCCTTCAAGGACACTGGTATCACCTTCAAGGACACTGGTATCACCTTCAAGGACACTGGTATCACCTTCAAGGACACTGGTATCACCTTCAAGGACACTGGTATCACCTCCTTCAAGGACACAGGTATCACCTCCTTCAAGGACACAGGTATCACCACCTTCAAGGACACAGGTATCACCTCCTTCAAGGACACAGGTATCACCTCCTTCAAGGACACAGGTATCACCTCCTTCAAGGACACAGGTATCACCTCCTTCAAGGACACAGGTATCACCACCTTCAAGGACACAGGTATCACCTCCTTCAAGGACACAGGTATCACCTCCTTCAAGGACACAGGTATCACCACCTTCAAGGACACAGGTATCACCACCTTCAAGGACACAGGTATCACCTCCTTCAAGGACACAGGTATCACCTCCTTCAAGGACACAGGTATCACCTCCTTCAAGGACACAGGTATCACCTCCTTCAAGGACACAGGTATCACCACCTTCAAGGACACAGGTATCACCTCCTTCAAGGACACAGGTATCACCTCCTTCAAGGACACAGGT
>NC_091180.1:18949024-18969024 GCF_040958095.1 Procambarus clarkii | reverse complement strand
ATGCCTAACAAACCTTTTAGAATTCTATGATAAAGTAACAAGGATAAGGCAGGACAGAGAAGGCTGGGCAGACTGCATATTTCTTGACTGCCAAAAGGCCTTTGATACAGTACTGCACATGTGACTGCTATACAAACTTGAGAGGCAGGCACTAGTAAGCGGAAAGGCCCTAGTATGGGTGAAGAACTACCTAACAGGAAGGAGCCAGAGGGTAATGGTAAGGGGCGAGAAGTCGGACTGGCGAACAGTAACAAGTGGAGTACCTCAAGGATCGGTGCTGGGACCAATCCTCTTTCTAATTTACGTAAATGATATGTTTACAGGAGTGGAATCATACATGTCAATGTTTGCGGATGACGCAAAATTAATGAAAAGAGTTGTGACAGACGAGGATTGTAGGATCCTCCAAGAGGACTTAAACAGGTTGCAGAGATGGTCAGGGATATGGCTACTGGAGTTTAACACCAGTAAATGTAAAGTTATGGAAAAGGGATCAGGTGATAGGAGACCAAAGGGACAGTACACAATGAAGGGGAACAGCCTACCTGTAACGATTCGAGAAAGAGACCTGGGAGTGGATGTGACACCTAATCTAACTCCTGAGGCACATATATATAGGATAACGACAGCAGCGTACTCTACACTGGCGAAAATTAGAACTTTATTCAGAAACCTAAATGAGGAGGCTTTTAGGGCGCTTTACACTGCCTACGTGAGACCCGTCTTAGAGTATGCCGCACCATCATGGAGCCCCCACCTGAAGAAACACATAAAGAAACTGGAGAAGGTTCAGAGGTTTGCGACGAGGCTTGTCCCAGAGTTACGAGGGATGGGATATGAAGAGCGTCTGCAGGAACTGAACCTTACGACACTAGAGAAAAGAAGGGAGAGAGGAGATATGATCTGGAGGTTATCTGGAGATGATTTCGGGGCTTTTTAGTGTCCCCGCGGCCCGGTCCTCGACCAGGCCTCCACCCCCAGGTAGCAGCCCGTGACAGCTGACTAACACCCAGGTACCTATTTACTGCTAGGTAACAGGGGCATAGGGTGAAAGAAACTCTGCCCATTGTTTTCTCGCCGGCGCCTGGGATCGAACCCAGTACCACAGGATCACAAGACCAGCGTGCTGTCCGCTCGGCCGACCGGCTATGATAGGGACATATAAAATACTCAGAGGAATTGACAAAGTGGAAATAGATGAAATGTTCACATGAAATAATAACAGAACGAGGGGACATGGGTGGAAACTGGAAACTCAGATGAGTCTCAGACATGTTAGGAAGTTTTCTTTTAGCGTGAGAGTAGTGGAAAAATGGAATGCACTTGGGGAACAGGTTGTGGAAGCAAATACTATTCATACTTTTAAAACTAGGTATGATAGGGAAATGGGACAGGAGTCATTGCTGTAAACAACCGATAGCTGGAAAGGCGGGATCCAGGAGTCAATGCTCGATCCTACAAGCACAAATAGGTGAGTACACACACACACACACACACACACATTGACACATACACACACACACACACACACACACACACACACACACACACACACACACACACACACACACACACACACACACACACACACACACACACACACACACACACACACACACACACACACACACACACACACACACACACACACACACACACACACACAGAAATATGGAAGACTGCTAATGTAGTACCAATATACAAAAAGGGTGACAGACAAGAGGCACTGAACTACAGGCCAGTGTCCTTAACTTGTATACCATGCAAGGTGATGGAGAAGATTGTGAGAAAAAACCTGGTAACACATCTGGAGAGAAGAGACTTCGTGACAACCCATCAACATGGGTTCAGGGAGGGTAAATCTTGCCTTACAGGATTGATAGAATTCTACGATCAGGTGACAAAGATTAAACAAGAAAGAGAAGGGAGGGCGGACTGCATTTTTTTGGACTGTCGGAAAGCCTTTGACACAATACCCCATAAAAGGTTGATGCATAAGCTGGAGAAACAGGCAGGAGTAACTGGTAGGGCGCTCCAGTGGATAAGGGAGTACCTAAACAATAGGAAGCAGAGAGTTACAGTGAGGGGTGAGACTGGCGTGAAGTCACCATTGGAGTCCCACAGGGCTCTGTACTTGGACCTATCCTGTTTCTGATATACGTAAATGATCTCCCAGAGAGTATAGACTCATTCCTCTCAATGTTTGCTGACGACGCCAAAATTATGAGAAGGATTAAGACAGAGGAGGACAGCTTGAGGCTTCAAGAAGACCTGGACAAGCTGCAGGAATGGTCGAACAAATGGCTGTTAGAGTTTAATCCAAGCAAATGTAATGTAATGAAGATAGGGGTAGGAAGCAGGAGACCCGATACAAGGTATCACTTGGGAGATTAAATACTTCAAGAGTCCGAGAGAGAGAAAGACCTGGGGGTTGATATCACGCCAGACCTGTCCCCTGAAGCTCATATCAAGAGGATAACAGCAGCAGCATATGCCAGGTTGGCTAACATAAGAACGGCCTTTAGAAACTTGTGTAAGGAATCTTTCAGAACATTATATGCCACATATGTCAGACCAATCCTGGAGTATGCGGCACCAGCATGGAGTCCATATCTAGTCAGGCATAAGACTAAAATGGAAAAGGTTCAAAGGTTTGCCACCAGACTAGTACCTGAGCTGAGAGGTATGAGCTACGAGGAGAGACTACGGGAATTAAACCTCACTTCGTTGGAAGACAGAAGAGTTAGGGGGGACATGATCACCACATTCAAGATCCTCAAGGGAATCGACAGGGTTGATAAAGACAGGCTGTTTAACACAAGGGGCACACGCACTAGGGGACACAGGTGGAAACTGAGTGCCCAAATGAGCCACAGAGATATTAGAAAGAACTTTTTTAGTGTCAGAGTGGTTGACAAATGGAATGCATTAGGAAGTGATGTGGTCGAGGCTGACTCCATACACAGTTTCAAGTGTAGATATGATAAAGCCCAATAGGCTCAGGAACCTGTACACCTGTTGATTGACAGTTGAGAGGCGGGACCAAAGAGCCAGAGCTCAACCCCCGCAAGCACAACTAGGTGAGTACAACTAGGTGAGTACACACACACACACACACACACACACACACACACACACACACACACACACACACACACACAGTACAGGAGAAGTTGGAGAAGGTTCAAAGGTATGCCACTAGACTGGTCGCAGAACTAAGAGGTATGAAATACGAGGAAAGGCTGCATGAATTTCACCTCACGTTGCTAGAAGACAGAAGAACTCGGGGAGACATGATCACCACATACAAAATTTTCACGGGAATTGACAGGGGTAGATATGGACAGATTATTTAACACGGGAGGTACATGTCCAAGGGGAGACACAGGTGGAAACTTTGTACGCAAATTAGCCTACCTAACTATTGACGATTTCGGGGATCAGTGTCTCTGCGGCCCGGTCTCTAAACAGCCTCCTGGTGTTTTCGAGCTCATTAACTGTTTAATAATTATAAAGAAAGCCGCAAAAGATTGAGAAAAGATGTACAGGTTCGTAAGTGCTTGCGTAACTGCTTCGTGAATCTGGTCCCTACTTAGTAACTACTCCAGCATTGAATGGAGCTGTTAGTGTGCAACTATATTCCACTCTAGAGAATGGAAAGGAACTACCAAGAGAAAGCGCCAAGCCACCTCGACTATATAGCCCTAGGAATGGATCAGGATAAGGATTTGGGATGGGACTGAGGGGGGGGGGGGGGGGGTGGAAGGAATGGTGCCCAATCACTTCAACGGTCGGGGATGATGAATCACCTCCCTATAACGACCAGAGACACCGACCAGGGAGTGGACAACACACCAGACCTAACTCCGGAGGCTCATGTAAACAGGATAACATCAGCGGCGTTATCTATACCTACAAAAGTTAGAACAACATTCAGGAACCTAAATAATTAAAGGAAGAGAGACGCAGCCCTGGAAACACAAACCAAAACTGTCTCTATTTTCCGCTTGTTACAACTTGAAATAAAGTAGTTACATCTTGGCTTAACGTGTTTATGACGCATTAGAACGTTGTTACAACTTGCTATATTGGTTGTTATAACTGGTTAGGTGGTGTTAAAACTTGCTCGAACGTTGTACCAACGTCGTAGTTTCGGTGTGTGTTTGGTGGGAGATGAGTCATAAAGATGTGAGAATGTTAATACGTTAATTATAAGGTGTAGTGGCAAGATAAATAATTAATTCAGCGTGGTAGTATATACAGAGCCCAACCGCAACCACAGGTATTAGGAATTAGGGCTAATGATGCCTCTTAACACCCCCCCCCCATCGACCTAACAAGGGAGAGACAGGCTAATTCCTATTAGTTTTTGAGACAAATGCAAAACATATTAAAATAATCGGATTAGAAGAGGACTGTTATGCATAGCAAAATGCTCTCAACAAACCCTGAGAGATGGTGTAAAAGCATGGTTACTAGAGTTAAACCCAGACAAATGCAATGTTATAAGAATACTACAGGAGTGTGAAGACAGCAAGTACAGTTGCCTGAGAGGTTGGCAGGCGTCTGTACCAGTTGTTAAAGTAGTGGTAATTAGACTTAACTCTAAATCTAAAAGTCTGGTAAGTAGACTTAACTCTAAATCTAACTCCAGTACCATTCCTGAGCGGTTTTAAACGTCGAAATTATATACCTAACTTGCTAATGTTTATGTAGCCTTCAGATATTCTGCTACATATGTTGCCTATGTTATGCCCACTCATCAGTATGCCGGCCCAGCATGGAACTCCCTCCCGAAGAAATAAAAAAAAAATGGATTTAAAACTAAGTCCCAATTTTGTATTCCCACTCGCGAAAGAATACAAAAAAAAATGGATTTTGAAAATAAAATATCTATTCTTGTTACTGAGATAAGGGCAGTAGGGGAACATACTTTCTGAGTCGAAAACATGGAGAGTAAAATAAGTAGATGCTACGAGAAGGAACTTCCTCATATAACATGCTAAATATGACATAGGAGAAAGACGAGGGATTAGAGGCATTAGTTCTTCCGGATGTGATCTTCACTCATAATGAGGGCGATGAGGACTCGTGTTACGATACCTCATTAAAAAATGGAGAAGCTGCAGTCTGGCTATTAATTATGATATCAATTTTTAGAGCATAGAGCAGGAGACATAAAATAGAGCCCTTTTTATGGTCACTACGGGCTCACCATAGCCCGTGCTACTTGCCCCGCTCCTGTGCCAGGTAAGTCCATTACGGGCTCACCATAGTCCGTGCTACTTGCCCCGCTCCTGTGCCAGGTAAGTCCATTACGGGCTCACCATAGCCCGTGCTACTTGCCCCGCTCCTGTGCCGGGTAAGTCCACTACGGGCTCACCATAGCCCGTGCTACTTGCCCCGCTCCTGTGCCAGGTAAGTCCACTACGGGCTCACCATAGCCCGTGCTACTTGCCCCGCTCCTGTGCCGGGTAAGTCCATTACGGGCTCACCATGCCCGTGCTACTTGCCCCGCTCCTGTGCCGGGTAAGTCCATTACGGGCTCACCATGCCCGTGCTACTTGCCCCGCTCCTGTGCCAGGTAAGTCCACTACGGGCTCACCATAGCCCGTGCTACTTGCCCCGCTCCTGTGCCAGGTAAATACACTACGGGCTCACTATAGCCCGTGCTACTTGCCCCGCTCCTGTGCCGGGTTAGTCCACTACGGGCTCACCATAGCCCGTGCTACTTGCCCCGCTCCTGTGCCAGGTAAGTCCACTTCGGGCTCACCATAGCCAGTGCTACTTGCCCCGCTCCTGTGCCGGGTAAGTCCATTACGGGCTCACCATGCCCGTGCTACTTGCCCCGCTCCTGTGCCGGGTAAGTCCATTACGGGCTCACCATGCCCGTGCTACTTGCCCCGCTCCTGTGCCAGGTAAGTCCACTACGGGCTCACCATAGCCCGTGCTACTTGCCCCGCTCCTGTGCCAGGTAAATACACTACGGGCTCACTATAGCCCGTGCTACTTGCCCCGCTCCTGTGCCGGGTTAGTCCACTACGGGCTCACCATAGCCCGTGCTACTTGCCCCGCTCCTGTGCCAGGTAAGTCCACTTCGGGCTCACCATAGCCCGTGCTACTTGCCCCGCTCCTGTGCCGGGTAAGTCCACTACGGGCTCACCATAGCCCGTGCTACTTGCCCCGCTCCTGTGCCGGGTAAGTCCACTACGGGCTCACCATAGCCCGTGCTACTTGCCCCGCTCCTGTGCCAGGTAAGTCCACTACGGGCTCACCATAGCCCGTGCTACTTGCCCCGCTCCTGTGCCAGGTAAGTCCACTACGGGCTCACCATAGCCCGTGCTACTTGTCCCGCTCCTGTGGCGGGTAAGTCCACTTCGGGCTCACCATAGCCCGTGCTACTTGCCCCGCTCCTGCGCCAGGTAAGTCCATTACGGGCTCACCATAGCCCGTGCTACTTGCCCCGCTCCTGTGCCGGGTAAGTCCTCTACGGGCTCACCATAGCCCGTGCTACTTGCCCCGCTCCTGTGCCAGGTAAGTCCATTACGGGCTCACCATAGTCCGTGCTACTTGCCCCGCTCCTGTGCCGGGTAAGTCTACTACGGGCTCACCATAGCCCGTGCTACTTGCCCCGCTCCTGTGCCAGGTAAGTACACTACGGGCTCACCATAGCCCGTACTACTTGCCCCGCTCCTGTGCCGGGTAAGTCTACTACGGGCTCACCATAACCCGTGCTACTTGCCCCGCTCCTGTGCCGGGTAAGTCCACTACGGGCTCACCATAGCCCGTGCTACTTGCCCCGCTCCTGTGCCAGGTAAGTCCACTACGGGCTCACCATAGCCCGTGCTACTTGCCCCGCTCCTGTGCCAGGTAAGTCCACTACGGGCTCACCATAGCCCGTGCTACTTGCCCCGCTCCTGTGCCAGGTAAGTCCATTACGGGCTCACCATAGCCCGTGCTACTTGCCCCGCTCCTATGCCGGGTAAGTCCACTACGGGCTCACCATAACCCGTGCTACTTGCCCCGCTCCTGTGCCAGGTAAGTCCATTACGGGCTCACCATAGCCCGTGCTACTTGCCCCGCTCCTGTGCCGGGTAAGTCCACTACGGGCTCACCATAGCCCGTGCTACTTGCCCCGCTCCTGTGCCAGGTAAGTACATTACGGGCTCACCATAGCCCGTACTACTTGCCCCGCTCCTGTGCCGGGTAAGTCTACTACGGGCTCACTATAACCCGTGCTACTTGCCCCGCTCCTGTGCCAGGTAAGTCCATTACGGGCTCACCATAGCCCGTGCTACTTGCCCCGCTCCTGTGCCGGGTAAGTCCACTACGGGCTCACCATAGCCCGTGCTACTTGCCCCGCTCCTGTGCCAGGTAAGTCCACTACGGGCTCACCATAACCCGTGCTACTTGCCCCGCTCCTGTGCCAGGTAAGTCCACTACGGGCTCACCATAGCCCGTGCTACTTGCCCCGCTCCTGTGCCAGGTAAGTCCACTACGGGCTCACCATAGCCCGTGCTACTTGCCCCGCTCCTGTGCCGGGTAAGTCCACTACGGGCTCACCATAGCCCGTGCTACTTGCCCCGCTCCTGTGCCAGGTAAGTCCACTACGGGCTCACCATAGCCCGTGCTACTTGCAACTTTGTGTTCCGTATAGCTGCCCAACCACTTGCGGGTGGACGATAGAGCGACGGTCTCGCTTCATGCAGGTCGGCGTTCAATCCCCCGACCGTCCACAAGTGGTTGGCCACCATTCCTTTCCCCCCGTCCCATCCCAAATCCTTATATCCTGACCCCTTCCCAGTGCTATGTAGTCGTAATGGCTTGGCGCTTTCCCCTGATAGTTTGTGTTCCGAGTAGCTGAATCTAAAACAACAACAACAACAACAACAACAACAACAACAACAACAACGACAACAACAACAACAACAACACAGAGTGAGGGAGGGAATTATGAGGGGAAAGCGCCAAGCCATTACGACTATATAGCACAGGGAAGGGGTCAGGATATAAGGATTTGGGATGGGACGGAGGGAAAGGAATGGTGCCCAACCACTTGTGTGGACGGAACATCAACACAGAGCCCTTATGATCAACACGGGAACATTAGTGGAAATAGAGGATGTGCAGTCGTGCAAGAACTCTTCAAGATTATCACGAGGGGGGCGCTCCCCCCCCCGCCCCCCCATTGCGTCATACGTGCATAGTCGACAACCCCCCCCCCCCAACACACACATCCATTTACACACACACACACACACACACACACACACACACACACACACACACACACACACACACACACACACACACACACACACACACACACACACACACACACACACACACACACACACACACACACAGGTTATTTAACACAAGGGGCACACGCACTAGGGGACACAGGTGGAAACTGAGTGCCCAAATGAGCCACAGAGATATTAGAAAGAACTTTTTTATTGTCAGAGTGGTTGACAAATGGAATGCATTAGGAAGTGATGTGGTCGAGGCTGACTCCATACACAGTTTCAAGTGTAGATATGACAGAGCCCGATAGGCTCAGGAATCTGTACACCTGTTGATTGACGGTTGAGAGGCGGGACCAAAGAGCCAGAGCTCAACCCCCGCAAACACAACTAGGTGAGTACACACACACACACACACACACACACACACACACACACACACACACACACACGCACACACACACACGCACAGACACACACACACACACACACACACACACACACACACACACACACACACACACACACACACACACACACACACACACACACGCGCACACACACACACGCGCACACACACACACACACACACACACACACACACACACACACACACACACACACACACACACACACACACACACGCACACACACACACACGCACACACACACACACACACACACACACACACACACACACACACACACACACACACACACACACACACACACACACACACACACACACACACACACACACACACACACACACACACGAGTGTAAAAAGCGTTTGGGCAACGTTTCCTTCACCTCATGCCTACCTAACCTAGAAAGTTACCTGTGAGCCAGACAACAGTCGAGAGTTGCATCCTAACATTCTGGAGAGGGTCAGGTAGTTAGCCTTCAGGCACTTCGCTAACAACCTAATCACTCTACTGTTACCTTCAAGGGGATACTTAAGAGCTACAATTTCTAATTACGTTTGTCTTCAAAATATAGAAAATGGGAACTATTCTCCCCACCCCACACCCTCTCACCCTTGACCTTTGACCTTAGCTGTAGACAACTTAGGCGAAGACGTCTTGGAAGAACACAAAAGCATCCGGCTTATGCAACAATGTCTTACAGCTTTAGATAAGGAGGCCTCAGCCTTCTGCAACCTTCAAGACATCCCTCCCCTAAGCTGTCTTGAGGCTCAGTCAAAGTCTGAGGACTTTGACTGAGCCTTTTGACTTTGAACCTGACTTTGAATTTGAGAACTGAGGATGATCCCATAAATAAACATGTTCTACACTTTGAAGGCCTGAACAATCAGGACATATAATATACCACTCAGGAACAATCAGAAAACCAAACCGAATCAGGCCTTCCTCTGGAGAACCTATAGCACTATCTTACCCCCAAGATTTCAACGTAAACATCAGAAGGGTTATACTCCATAGCCGGAAGCACGTCAGGATCGCCTTCAGAAAACTAGGATGTATACGGAACACGGAACACCACCTACGTGAGACCACTCAGCGAGTATGCAGCCCCCATCATGGAACTCACCAGTCAGTGTAGAGGGGACAAAGAGACTTTGAATCGTGAATGAGTTATGAAGATTGAAAATAGAACTCGACTAGATAACACGATAAAAAAAGAAGGGGAAAATGTTTAGAGACATGTTTGAGACATATAAAATACTTCATGATGAGACATAGAGACGAGACACAGATATGCGACATAGGTAAGAAAATACTCTTTGTACATAATAATAGAGAAAATCTATGACCTTGACAAGGAGTCCATAGAAGCCAGGTCTGTGCACCACTAGGCCGGGTCTGTGCACCACGAGGCCAGGTCTGTGCTCCACGAGGCCGGGTCTGTGCACCACGAGGCCAGGTCTGTGCACCACGAGGCCAGGTCTGTGCACCACGAGGCCAGGTCTGTGCATTACGAGGCCAGGTCTGTGCACCACGAGGCCGAGTCTGTGCACCACGAGGCCAGGTCTGTGCACTACGAGGCCAGGTCTGTGCACCACGAGGCCAAGTCTGTACACCACGAGGCCAGATCTGTGCACCACGAGGCCAGGTCTGTGCACCACGAGGCCAGGTCTGTGCATCACGAGGCCAGGTCTGTGCACCACGAGGCCAGGTCTGTGCACCACGAGGCCAGGTCTGTGCTCCACGAGGCCAGGTCTGTGCACCACGAGGCCAGGTCTGTGCACCACGAGGCCAGGTCTGTGCATTACGAGGCCAGGTCTGTGCACCACGAGGCCGAGTCTGTGCACCACGAGGCCAGGTCTGTGCACTACGAGGCCAGGTCTGTGCACCACGAGGCCAGGTCTGTGTACCACGAGGCCAGGTCTGTGCATCACGAGGCCAGGTCTGTACACCACGAGGCCAAGTCTGTACACCACGAGGCCAGATCTGTGCACCACGAGGCCAGGTCTGTGCACCACGAGGCCATGTCTGTGCACCATGAGGCCAGGTCTGTGCACCTCGAGGCCAGGTCTGTGCACCACGAGGCCAGGTCTGTGCACCACGAGGCCAGGTCTGTGCACCACGAGGCCAGGTCTGTGCACCACGAGGCCAGGTCTGTGCACCACGAGGCCAGGTCTGTGCACCACGAGGCCAGGTCTGTGCACCACGAGGCCAGATCTGTGCACCACGAGATCAGGTCTGTGCACCACGAGGTCAGGTCTGTGCACCACGAGGCCAGGTCTGTGCACCACGAGGCCAGGTCTGTGCACCACGAGGCCAGGTCTGTGCACCATGAGGCCAGGTCTGTGCACCACGAGGCCAGGTCTGTGCACCACGAGGCCAGGTCTGTGCACCACGAGGCCAGGTCTGTGCACCACGAGGCCAGGTCTGTACACCACGAGGCCAGGTCTGTGCACCACGAGGCCAGGTCTGTGCACCACGAGGCCAGGTCTGTGCACCACGAGGCCAGGTCTGTGTACCACGAGGCCAGGTCTGTGCACCACGAGGCCAGGTCTGTGCACCACGAGGCCAGGTCTGTGCACCACGAGGCCATGTCTGTGCACCACGAGGCCAGGTCTGTGCACCACGAGGCCAGGTCTGTGCACCACGAGGCCAGGTCTGTGCACCATGAGGCCAGGTCTGTGCACCACGAGGCCAGGTCTGTGCACCACGAGGCCAAGTCTGTGCACCACGAGGCCGGGTCTGTGCACCACGAGGCCAGGTCTGTGCACCACAAGGCCAGGTCTGTGCATTACGAGGCCAGGTCTGTGCACCACGAGGCCAAGTCTGTGCACCACGAGGCCAGGTCTGTGCACCACGAGGCCAAGTCTGTGCACCACCGAACTCATCTTGAGGTAAATCGTTCTATATGGTGACTGACAGCTACAAAAGGCGGGGCCCAAGAACTGAATGTCGATCCTCCAGGCGCAAATAAGTGAATTCAATACATTCAGGAATACATTCATACAATACTAAGGGGACAAGAATACATTCATACAATACAAAGGGGACAAGAATACATTCATACAATACAAAGGGGACAAGAATACATTCATACAATACAAAGGGGACAAGACTACATTCATACAATACAAAGGGGACAAGAATACATTCATACAATACAAAGGGGACAAGAATACATTCATACAATACAAAGGGGACGTAAATACATTCATACAATACAAAGGGGACAAGAATACATGCATACAATATAAAGTGCACAAGAATACATTCATACAATATAAAAGGGGCATGAATACATTCATACATTACAAAGAGGAGAAGAATAAATTCATACAATACAAAGGGGACAAGAATACACCCATACAACAATGACTGTATATGTGTGTGTATAATATTAAAACTCCCACAAAAATTAACATTTAACTAATCATTCAATTAAAAGGAAAATCACCTTGTAAAAACTCTCCCTCCAAATCGTTTCCGTCCAAATTACCTCTTGTTTACATGTAACTTAATGCTGGCCAATCCCTGGCTTTCTATTGGCTCACATCACCTCCACCTTGTGAATGACGGGAACCAATCAGCTAACAGGATTTGCATTGCGTCACATAAAAGCCAATCTTCTCCCTTTCTCCGTCAACCCAAATAAAAAAAGTCTTTTGCGTATGGCAGGCCTCGAACCCCGACCCCACCCTTAGCAACAATACATTTTGTTGGTCATAACGAAGTGCTCGTTGCGACCCTCGAACCAGGGTCGGGAGAAAAGCCTTTCCTCGCCAATAAAGAGAAATAACCTGCCATTAGAATTTCAGGAGAACGATTAAATCCACATTTATGTCTCTAGCCGTAATGGAATTGGAATCTGGGGTTTCCTGGCGTGGGCTCGAACCCTACTGGGTAAGGTAAAGTGAGTGTAAATGGATTGCCGGTTATGAAAGGGGGTCTGGCTAATGGTTTAAATGACGGGCCAAGGGGGAATATATGGTGGTACGGTGCTGTCTCCGTCCTGATGGTGATATGGTGACACTGTAGCTGGTGGGTATGGTGACACTGTAGCTGGTGGGTATGGTGACACTGTAGCTGGTGGGTATGGTGGCACTGTAGCTAGTGGGTATGGTGACACTGTAGCTGGTGGGTATGGTGGCACTGTAGCTGGTGGGTATGGTGGCACTGTAGCTGGTGGGTATGGTGGCACTGTAGCTGGTGGGTATGGTGGCACTGTAGCTGGTGGGTATGGTGGCACTGTAGCTGGTGGGTATGGTGGCACTGTAGCTGGTGGGTATGGTGGCACTGTAGCTGGTGGGTATGGTGACACTGTAGCTGGTGGGTATGGTGATACTGTAGCTGGTGGGTATGGTGGCACTGTAGCTGGTGGGTATGGTGACACTGTAGCTGTTGAATATGGTGGCACTGTAGCTGGTGGGCATGGTGACACTGTAGCTGGTGGGTATGGTGACACTGTAGCTGGTGGGTATGGTGGCACTGTAGCTGGTGGGTATGGTGGCACTGTAGCTAGTGGGTATGGTGACACTGTAGCTGGTGGGTATGGTGACACTGTAGCTGTTGAATATGGTGACACTGTAGCTGGTGGGTATGGTGACACTGTAGCTGGTGGGTATGGTGACACTGTAGCTGTTGAATATGGTGACACTGTAGCTGGTGGGTATGGTGACACTGTAGCTGTTGAATATGGTGACACTGTAGCTGGTGGGTATGGTGACACTGTAGCTGGTGGGTATGGTGACACTGTAGCTGTTGAATATGGTGACACTGTAGCTGGTGGGTATGGTGGCACTGTAGCTAGTGGGTATGGTGACACTGTAGCTGGTGGGTATGGTGACACTGTAGCTAGTGGGTATGGTGACACTGTAGCTGGTGGGTATGGCGATCAGTGAGATTTATATTTATTTAATTTATATGAATTTATATAGAATTTATATTTACATTAATTTATATATTTCGAGAACAAATGGTATGATATAGTGGACTGTATTGTTATAACATCTCACAAATCTACTTTTTTCACATTAGGGGAGTATATTAACTTATATATGTAGTCAAACTTACTTATCAGCAGACATTTACTACAATACTAAACCACATATATTAGTAATTGTTTCGTTCAAAGGTCACTTGCAATAATAGCAGGAATCCTATATATTTATATATGACAGCTAGATAAGAACCAGGGAATAATTACGTAGATTACGGAAAATAATCCTATCTACTTAACATTACCGGCCAGGAATGACTAGATAACATTTCTTAAAGACACTTCCCTTGTTTTTAATGATGACTTCGTGTTGATAATTAAAGCATTAATTTACTTAAGAATGTTCCCAACTGAATTAGCTGGTGAAATTAATAGCCACATTTGGCAATAATATCCCGTTTTCTATCGACGGAAAATCCCACCACCGTCTTCTATGAAGGAATTTATTTATACAACATAGCAGGAATATTCTCTGCCTATTGTATTGAATATTAGTTAATGGTGTCGACTTTTCCGACAGTGTCTAGGTACTTTTCCCTAGTAAGAACAGTGCCAAGCTGCCTAGTTAAACACCTGGCACTATGCCACACAAGGCATAGGTTAGGAAACAAGCAAAGAAGTGCAGTAGAGACACTGGGGGAATACAATTTTGAATTTTTTCCTTTTATTTTGTTCTTTATTGAGAGGAGATGAAGAGACAAATATAAAATTGTAATAGATCAAGGTAATGGACAAATTGAAAATGTAAATTGAAAATTGCACATGTAGGATAAGGGTCTAGGCACAGTACGTCAGTGAGCACAGGAAGCATACTGAGCAGCACAGTTAGTGGTGCACAAGCTGGTGGAACAGACTGAGCGTCTCAAGTCAAGTAGTTTAAGAAACCAGCGCATGAGATGGGTCACTAGGGGTCAAGTAGCTTAAGAAACCAGCGCATGAGATGGGTCACTAGGGGGAAAAAATAGCTTAAGAAACCAGCGCATGAGATGGGTCACTAGGGGGAAAAAATAGCTTAAGAAACCAGCGCATGAGATGGGTCACTAGGGGGGAAAAATGTCTTTTGGTGAAAGATGTATCACTAAGAAAAATCTAAATTCTAAATTAAAATCTAGATCATGGAGTAATGTAATTATATTGATTTTGTGGCTATGGTGTTATATATAACTGTCTTTTATGTCTCTCTTTCTCTCTCTCTCTCACTCTCTCTCTCTCTCTCTCTCTCTCTCTCTCTCTCTCTCCCTCTCTCTCTCTCCCTCTCTCTCTCTCTCTCTCTCTCTCTCTCTCTCTCTCTCTCTCTCTCTCTCTCTCTCTCTCTCTCTCTCTCTTTCTCTCTCTCTCTCTCTCTCTCTCTCTCTCTCTCTCTCTCTCTCTCTCTCTCTCTCTCTCTCTCTCTCTCTCTCTCTCTCTCTCTCTCTCTCTCTCTCTCTCTCTCTCTCTCTCTCTCTCTCTCCCTCTCTCTCTCTCTCTCTCTCTCTCTCTCTCTCTCTCTCTCTCTCTCTCTCTCTCTCTCTCTCTCTCTCTCTCTCTCTCTCTCTCTCTCTCTCTCTCTCTCTCTCTCTCTCTCTCTCTCTCTCTCTCTCTCTCTCTCTCTCTCTCTCTCTTTCTCTCTCTCTCTCTCTCTCTCCCTCGGTCTCCTTTCTTTCTGATCTTTGTCGCTCAACCAGTCCCAATTATACAAACCCTTTGACAGTTTTTCTTCATTCGATTTCATGCATATCAGTATCACTTCCTTAATTTAGGAATGAATGGTGTATGAAACAGGGAGAGAGAGAGAGAGAGAGAGAGAGAGAGAGAGAGAGAGAGAGAGAGAGAGAGAGAGAGAGAGAGAGAGAGAGAGAGAGAGAGAGAGAGAGAGAGAGAGAGAGAGAGAGAGAGAGAGAGAGAGAGAGAGAGAGAGACAAAACTAACACGACTATATCCTTATACTAAGGCTTAGCATTATTTACAGCTTGCAGTTGCATTAGAAATCTCAGCATCATTCAACCCAAATGCCAAAAACCACAGATCCTTAAACACGATCAAAACACACACACACACACACACACACACACACACACACACACACACACACACACACACACACACACACACACACACACACACACACACACACACACACACACACACACACACACACACACACACACACACACACACACACACACACACACACACACACACACACACACACACACACACACACACACACACACACACACACACACACACACACACACATACACACACACATCCTTCATATATATATCAGAACTTTGTATACCACATATGTCAGGCCAATCCTGGAGTATGCAGCCCCAGCATGGAGTCCATATCTAGTCAAGGATAAGACTAAACTGGAAAAGGTTCAAAGGTTTGCCACCAGACTAGTACCCGAGCTGAGAGGTATGAGCTACGAGGAGAGACTACGGGAATTAAACCTCACTTCGCTGGAAGACAGAAGAGTTAGGGGGGACATGATCACCACATTCAAGATTCTGAAGGGGATTGATAGGGAAGATAAAGACAGTCTATTTAACACAAGGGGAACACGCACAAGGGGACACAGGTGGAAACTGAGTGCCCAAATGAGCCACAGAGATATTAGAAAGAACTTTTTTAGTGTCAGAGTGGTTGACAAATGGAATGCATTAGGGGGTGATGTGGTGGAGGCTGACTCCATACACAGTTTCAAGTGTAGATATGACAGAGCCCGATAGGCTCAGGAATCTGTACACCTGTTGATTGACGGTTGAGAGGCGGGACCAAAGAGCCAGAGCTCAACCCCCGCAAACACAACTAGGTGAGTACAACTAGGTGAGTACACACACACACACACACACACACACACACACACACACACACACACACACACACACACACACCTTGTCAAGCACAAGACGAAGCTGGAAAAAGTCCAAAGGTATGCTACTAGACTAGTCCCAGAACTAAGAGGCATGAGTTATGAGGAAAGGCTGCGGGAAATGCACCTCACGACACTGGAAGACAGAAGAGTAAGGGGGGACATGATCACAACCTACAAAATCCTCAGGGGAATCGACCGGGTAAACAAGGACGAACTTTTCAACACTGGTGGGACGCGAACAAGGGGACACAGGTGGAAGCTGAGTGCCCAAATGAGCCACAGAGACGTTAGAAAGAACTTTTTCAGTGTCAGAGTAGTTAGCAAATGGAATGCATTAGGAAGTGATGTGGTGGAGGCTGACTCCATTCACAGTTTCAAATGTAGATATGATAGAGCCCAATAGGCTCAGGAATCTGTACACCAGTTGATTGACGGTTGAGAGGCGGGACCAAAGAGCCAGAGCTCAACCCCCGCAAGCACAATTAGGTGAGTACAATTAGGTGAGTACACACACACACACACACACACACACACACACACACACACACACACACACACACATACACACACACACACACACACACACACACACACACACACACACACACACACACACACACACACACACACACACACACACACACACACACACACACACACACACACACACACACACACACACACACACACACACACACACACACACACACCAAAAAAGCAACCTCCTTAAGAGACGCAAATAGTTGCACAAGAGTTCTTGCAAGAGCCCCAGCAACTCACGCTAGGGAGACAGTAAACACGTTGCAATGGCAGAGGTAAGTACCTGTTGCAGGTCCCAGCTTGATCTCAGTGATGATGCTGGGATGCTGGAATGCTGGGATGCTGGGATGCTGGGATGCTGGGATGCTGGGAACAAGACACTCACACGAGGGAGAGGTATGAGGGAGAAGGAGGTGTTTGGGAAGGAAGAGAGGGAGGTCTGAAGAAGTAAAGTGAAGGACAGAGGAATAAGGAGATAAAGGAAAGGTATAAAGCAACAGGAAATCAAGAATAGATGAAGAGGCAATGAGAGTGAAGGGAGATAGAGAAGCAATTGTGAGACAATGTGTATATATATATATATATATATATATATATATATATATATATATATATATATATATATATATATATATATATATATATATATATATATATATATATATATATATATATATATATATACCAAGCCCACCAACATAGGATTATGCCTGAACGGTAGAAGTGAGTGCCCCCAAAGACACAAAGCCAGTGTTCTCAATGCTTATATTCGTCATCTTCAATCTGGTGCCCCTAGGAATCACATGAGACAAGCCCATGACATTACTCTAACAAGAGAAATGTTGAACAAGAATACTTGCATAATAGACAAAACCCAAGATTCAAGAAGATTACAAATTCTTGAGGCAATTCACATAAGAATAGAGCGACCTACCATGAACACCCAAATCACGGAACTATTTACTCTACCCACCATGAGAGTAAGGACAAGACAAGAACATATCGATGCCAACACAGAAGACAATGTCCAACATAACAGGCCAATTACACTGGATTAATCTTTGTGTTTAGATAGGAGATGCCTCGTATGGGCCAATAAGCCTTCTGCAGCCCCTATGTTTATCCCTTATGTATCCCCCCATGTTTTCACCTTCATTGTATTATCACCTGACCTAATGCGGGTATAAAATCAACTAGTATTGTAAGATCTGTTCACTTGAGAATGAACCATGGAGGTTCGAAACGTCGTGCAAATTATACAAATAAGTGTAATACACTCTATAGTAAATCACTTCTTTTCTTCACCTTAAAAGTACGAAAATGAGTTTTGGAGAACTCCTATTTCAATTAAGCCCTGATGCTAAGAAAATAGTTAGAGGGATAGAAGCCCTAAACCAGGAAATAATAAATACAGAATATGCGGTCATATTCAATGAAACATATATATATATATATATATATATATATATATATATATATATATATATATATATATATATATATATATATATATATATATATTTCCTGGCTCCTGGTACCATTGGAGCATGGCTCAATCTCCTTCTATTTGGGAATGCATGCCTGGCATTACCGCCCAGGAGAGACAAGTCACTAGCAGCCTCAGTAATCAGGGCACTTAATGAATTCCCCAGAGCAGACACCCTGGTCCGCCTCCCCCCTCGTGCCAAGAACATCAGCCGCAGGACGACCAACAATAACTCATCTGAGAACCACAAAATGAGAGCACAGATCACCAGGAAAATAGAAGAGGGCAATACCACAGGTGCCATCAGAATCATGACCAGCGATGACACTATTGCCCCCAGGAACGCCACGACAGCAGAGGCTCTTCAAGACAAACACCCACCCAGAGCCCCCGACAGCAGCAGGGATCCCCAGGAAAACAATGCTGGCATAGAACCCTTGACTGTTCGAGAATCTGAGGTGTACAAAGCAGCCATGTCTTTCCCAACAGGTTCAGCAGGGGGCTTTACAGGCCTAAGACCCCAGCACATCAAACAAATGCTGAACCCGGTGCTTGGAGATGCTGCAAAGGACCTTCTATTGGAACTTACCAGATTCTCCAACATGTGTTTGGCTGGCGGCATCCCTGAGGACATCTGGCCTGTCTTTTATGGAGCAGCACTCTGTGCTCTAAAGAAGAAGGATAGGGGTATCAGGCCCATTGCCGTTGGCAACACCCTCCGACGCCTCGTAGCTAAGGCTGCAGTCAGATCTATCAGCCAGGAAGCAGCCACCTTGCTGAAACCTCATCAGCTCGGGTTTGGGAGTCCCCCCTAGGTTGTGAAGCTGCAGCACATGCAGCGCGGGCTTACTTTGCTGATCTCCCGGCCTAGAAGGCACTAGTAAAGCTTGACTTCAAAAATGCCTTCAATCAAGTCAGACGAGACGCTGTCCTCAGGGCTGTACACAACCATTTCCGTCCCCTTTACCCATTCATCCCATCGTGCTACAGTGGGGACTCTAAGCTTCTTTTTGGGAAGCATAAAATAAACTCTTGTGAAGGTGTCCAACAAGGTGACCCCTTAGCCCCCCCTCCTTTTCTGCTTAGCTATCAAAGAGGTCACTGATAGTGTGACAAGCGAGCTAAACATCTGGTACCTGGATGATGGCACTCTCGCTGGAACCCCGGATACCATTTTGGTGTATATAAGGAAAATCCAGGAGCAAGGAGCAGCTTTGGGCCTCTTTCTCAATGCATCCAAATGTGAAATAGTCTCCCGCAACCCAGACATCACTGGCCAAATACAAAATGTCCTTCCAGACATTTTCGTTGTCGAGCCACGTGACTGCACCCTCCTGGGTGCCCCCATTGGCTCACGAGCAATCGAGGAGGTCCTGGCTGCAAAAATCACTGATCTAAGGAGAATGCTGGACAGGACTGACAAGATCGATGCCCATGATGCTC
>NC_091180.1:18921524-18939024 GCF_040958095.1 Procambarus clarkii | reverse complement strand
CCAGAGAGGCACTAATTATGCAAGGGGGGGGATTGATGCCCCTTTGGGGGGGGGCCCTTGACTACCACGATTGACTGTTCGGTGGAGATTGTTAAGTGGAAGGCGATGCTCTGTGGTTTTTCAAGATGAGTGAGGTGGCTGAAAGTCGCCCCTGGATTGACGACGGTGACTGGAATCCAGGTATTGTGTACTGTGAGACGCCCTGGAGTGATAACAGTGACTGGAATGCTGGTACTGTGTACTGTGTGACGTTCTGGAGTGATTAGTGACTAGAAGGCAGGTACTGTGTACTGTGTGACGTTCTGGAGTGATTAGTGACTAGAAGGCAGGTACTGTGTACTGTGTGACGTTCGGGAGTGAAAACAGCGACTGGACTGCAGGTATTGTGTACTGTGAGACGCCCTGGAGTGATAACAGTGACTGGACTGCAGGTACTGTGTACTGTGAGGCGCCCTGGAGTGATAACAGTGACTGGACTGCAGGTACTGTGTACTGTGAGAGGTTCTGGAGTGATAACAGCGACTGGAATGCAGGTACTGTGTACTGTAAGGCGCCCTGGAGTGATAACAGTGACTGGAATGCAGGTACTGTGTACTGTGAGGCGCCCTGGAGTGATAACAGTGACTGGACTGCAGGTACTGTGTACTGTGAGGCGCCCTGGAGTGATAACAGTGACTGGACTGCAGGTACTGTGTACTGTGAGAGGTTCTGGAGTGATAACAGCGACTGGAATGCAGGTACTGTGTACTGTGAGGCGCCCTGGAGTGATAACAGTGACTGGAATGCAGGTACTGTGTACTGTGAGGCGCCCTGGAGTGATAACAGTGACTGGACTGCAGGTACTGTGTACTGTGAGAGGTTCTGGAGTGATAACAGCGACTGGACTGCAGGTACTGTGTACTGTGAGAGGTTCTGGAGTGATAACAGTGACTGGACTGCAGGTACTGTGTACTGTGAGAGGTTCTGGAGTGATAACAGCGACTGGACTGCAGGTACTGTGTACTGTGAGAGGTTCTGGAGTGATAACAGTGACTGGACTGCAGGTACTGTGTACTGTGAGACGCCCTGGAGTGATAACAGCGACTGGACTGCAGGTACTGTGTACTGTGAGGCGCCCTGGAGTGATAACAATGACTGGACTGCAGGTACTGTGTACTGTGAGGCGCCCTGGAGTGATAACAGTGACTGGACTGCAGGTACTGTGTACTGTGAGGCGCCCTGGATTGATAACAGCGACTGGACTGCAGGTACTGTGTACTGTGAGAGGTTCTGGAGTGATAACAGTGACTGGACTGCAGGTACTGTGTACTGTGAGACGCCCTGGAGTGATAACAATGACTGGACTGCAGGTACTGTGTACTGTGAGAGGTTCTGGAGTGATAACAGTGACTGGACTGCAGGTACTGTGTACTGTGAGACGCCCTGGAGTGATAACAGTGACTGGACTGCAGGTATTATGTACTGTGAGACGCCCTGGAGTGATAACAGTGACTGGAATGCAGGTACTGTGTACTGTGAGACGCCCTGAAGTGATAACAGTGACTGGAATGCAGGTACTGTGTACTGTGAGACGCCCTGGAGTGATAACAGTGACTGGAATGCAGGTACTGTGTACTGTGAGGCGCCCTGGAGTGATAACAGTGACTGGAATGCTAATGACTCCATAAATCACGTAGCCATTACAATCATCTCAGACACTTTTCATGCTCTGACAGTTCTATTCTCTTTGTTCATGCGATATATTTTTCTCTGTTTCTTTATTGCTATATTTATTGATCTCTTCATTGAGTTTTACTTCCGTGTTTTCTTCTAAATACTATTAAAGAATTTTATTAAGGATACGAAACTATTTTTCATTCTTTTATCTGCGTGTTTATTGATTGATTTTTATTATTAATATTAATTTTATTATTAATTAATTTTGTGTCTCCTTTGTTTCATATATAATCTTCAATTTTTATTTAATTACATTAAATTCATGAAAAAAATTCCTTCATGTATCCATCTCTCCTGCGCTTGAAACAACTCCAGTGATCGGTCGTCCTCTGCGTTATCCTATAATTTGTTCCATATATATCAAAATTCTAATTCCAAACCAGTATTTACCCAGGTATTTCCTAAATCTAAACTTATCCAATTTTTCACCAATTATTTCCTGTTCTGTTTTGAATTGATAAGTTAATTATTTATCTATATCACGTATTTATATATGTTTATTTAATTGTTCCTCCTTTTCTGTAAAACATGAATTCAACTTTTGTTTACGCTCTTTATGTGGCAGGGGTTCGAGTTCCTAGCACTGAAGAAGGTTTCTAATTCCTGGAGATTAAGGAAGGATTCTAATTCCTTAGATTAAGGGAGATCCCGGGATTAATCCTTGGGTTAAAGAAGGCTTCTCACGCCTGGGATTAAGGTAGGCTTCTTATTAATAAAATTAAGGAAGGTTTCTAATTCCTTAGATTAAGGGAGATCCCGGGATTAATCCTGGGATTAAAGAAGGCTTCTCACGCCTGGGATTAAGGTAGGCTTCTTATTAATAAAATTAAGGAAGGTTTCTAATTCCTGGGACTAAGGGAGTCTTGTAATCCTAGAATTAATAGGAGGTTTCTAGTTACAGGGATTAATAAGGATTTATACTTCCTAGGATTAATGAAGGTTTGTAATCAATAGGATTAACATATTCATCTTTCTTTGTCCACATTCATGTGTGTCTATGTCTTCTTCTGCAGTCCTGAGACCACAACTATTGATCTTAAGATACTGATCTCGTTACTATTGATCTTAAGATACTGATCTCGTTACTATTGATCTTAAGATACTGATCTCGTTACTATTGATCTTAAGATACTGATCTCGTTACTATTGATCTTAAGATACTGATCTCGTTACTATTGATCTTAAGATATTGATCTCGTTACTATTGATCTTAAGATATTGATCTCGTTACTATTGATCTTAAGATAATGATCTCGTTACTATTGATCTTAAGATACTGATCTCGTTACTATTGATCTTAAGATATTGATCTCGTTACTATTGATCTTAAGATACTGATCTCGTTACTATTGATCTTAAACAAGTGAAGGAAAACGAGGAGTAACGAGAAGAACGAAACACATTGAAATTATATTGTAAATCATGTGGCAGATCCGAATTTTTTGGGGGTATGTAAATCAAAATTGAATGTAATGTAAATCAAATTTTTTGGAATGTAAATAAATTTTTTTGGAATGTAAATCAAAATTGAATGTAATGTAAATCAAAATCTAATGAAATGTAAATCAAAATCTAATGTAATGTAAATCAAAATCTAATGTAATGTAAATCAAAATTTAATGAAATGTAAATCAAAATCTAATGAAATGTAAATCAAAATCTAATGTAATGTAAATCAAAATCTAATGTAATGTAAATCAAAATCTAATGTAATGTAAATCAAAATTTAATGTAATGTAAATCAAAATTTAATGTAATGTAAATCAAAATCTAATGTAATGTAAATCAAAATCTAATGTAATGTAAATCAAAATCTAATGTAATGTAAATCAAAATTTAATGAAATGTAAATCAAAATCTAATGAAATGTAAATCAAAATCTAATGTAATGTAAATCAAAATCTAATGAAATGTAAATCAAAATCTAATGTAATGTCAATCAAAATCTAATGTAATGTAAATCAAAATCTAATGTAATGTAAATCAAAATCTAATGTAATGTAAATCAAAATCTAATGTAATGTCAATCAAAATCTAATGTAATGTAAATCAAAATCTAATGTAATGTAAATCAAAATCTAATGTAATGTAAATCAAAATCTAATGTAATGTAAATCAAAATCTAATGTAATGTAAATCAAAATTTAATGTAATGTAAATCAAAATCTAATGTAATGTAAATCAAAATGACATACTATACTATAGATGATAAACCCAAACCATATTATTGTACCAAATAAGATGGTAGATGAGAGACAAATTGGTAGAGTAAATCTACATTATAGAGTAGATTTAACAAAAAAAAATAATAGTGGACTATCATTTATCAACTATCCTACACCCGATTGACGCTGTGATAGAATAGGTGCAACCGTGACTAGAGGACAGTCCTATCCATCCATTGTCATCAATTAGCAACTTTGTGCATTGCCATCAGAGCTACACAGTGTGTGCATGGATGGAATAATGGATGATTGCGATGGATTTGTCTGATTTTTTTTTTTTTGTCGTTAGAAATGAATTGAGAGTTGGTGCTTTGAAACGAGTCAAAATGAATATGCAGGCGATGAGTCACAATAACGTGGCTGAAGTATATTGACCAGACCACACACTAGAAGGTGAAGGGACGACGACGTTTCGGTCCGTCCTGGACCATTCTCAAGATCTCAAGTCGATTGATCGACTTGAGATCTTGAGAATGGTCCAGGACGGACCGAAACGTCGTCGTCCCTTCAACTTCTAGTGTGTGGTCTGGTCAAAATGAATTTTTTTTTGGGGGGCATATGGTTGGGTTTTGAGATTTTTCAGTGGAGGGGTCTATGCTGGCGCTGCATACTAAAGATTGTGTTTCGCATAGGTTATATATTGGGATCCGAAGGGCACATTTTCTAAGCTCTTCAATGCTATCTGGACATTTGAAAGATGGCCAATTTATTAATGTTTCGCTTTAGCATTAAATTTAAGGTTATGCCTGTTTCAAGGATTTTTTTCTGACTTAGGAAGCTGTTTTTACTGTATTTTACTCTCAATATTCCCATTAAGGTCTTCATGCCCATATTTCTATCCTAAGAACATTGCATTTGACTTGGTTTATGTCAATTGGCCATGATTTAGATAATATATAGTAAATAGTTTATTTTGCATATCACACAATTCTTCTTTTTGCCGAGTCTCCATAATGTTGGCTCCATCTACATTTGAAACTGTGTATGGAGTCAGCCTCCACCACATCACTTCCTAGTGCATTCCATTTATTAACTACTCTGACACTGAAAAAATTCTTTCTAACGTCTCTGTGGCTCATCTGGGTACTAAGTTTCCACCTGTGTCCCCTTGTTCGTGTCCCCCCCGTGCTGAAGAGTTTGTCTTTGTTCACCCTGTCAATTCCCCTGAGAATCTTGTAGGTGGTTATCATGTCTCCCCTTACTCTTCTGTTTTCCAGGGGTAGTGAGTTTCAGCTCCTTTAGCCTTTCCTCGTAGCTCATACCTCTCATTTCCGGGACGAGCCTGGTGGCATGCCGCTGAATCTTCTCTAACATTGTCTTGTGCTTAACTAGGTATGGACTCCAAGTTGGAGCTGCATATTCCAGGATTGGTCTGACAGACTGATTGGATTGTGTATATTCGTTTATTCGCCTAGTTGTGCTTGCGGGGGGGGGGGGGGGGGGCTCTGCTCTTTCGGCCCGCCTCTCAACTGTCAGTCAATCAACTGTTACTAATTTTTGTTCACACACACACACACACACACACACACACACACACACACACACACACACACACACACACACACACCACACACACACAGACACACACACACACACACACACACACACACACACACACACACACACACACACACACACACACACACACATACACACACACACACACATAAATGAATAAATTCCTATGGGATATACATTGGGACACAGAACTCGGAACTAAGTCCGTACAAGACATGATGGACTATGTCACCCAAAAATGTCAGGAGGCTGTAAGCAGGTTTGTCCCAGCCCGACAGGAAAAAACAGAGAAGCAAAGGAAGAATCCGTGGTTTAATAGGGAATGTATGAAAGCAAAGGAGCAGAACAAAAGGGCATGGAGGAACTTCCGTAATAACAGAACACCAGAAAGTAGAGAGAGATACCAGAGAACCAGGAACGAGTATGTCCGTGTGAGAAGAGCAGCTGAGAAAAGGTATGAAAATGATATAGCTAATAAAGCCAAGACCGAGCCAAAGCTACTACACAGTCACATCAGGAGGAAGACAACAGTGAAGGAACAGGTGATGAAACTTAGGGTGGGCGAGGACAGGTACACAGAGAATGACAAAGAGGTGTGCGAAGAACTCAACAAAAGGTTCCAGGAGGTCTTTACAATAGAACAGGGAGATGTCGCGGCGCTAGAAGAGGTGGCAGCAAACCAGGTGACCTTGGATAGGTTCGAAATTACAAGAGATGAGGTCAAGAAGCACCTATTGGAGCTGGATGTGAGAAAAGCTGTTGGGCCGGATGGAATCTCGCCATGGGTATTGAAAGAGTGTGCAGGAGCACTTTGCCTACCACTCTCCATAGTGTATAGTAGGTCACTGGAAACGGGGGACCTACCAGAAATATGGAAGACTGCTAATGTAGTACCAATATACAAAAAGGGTGACATACAAAAGGCACTGAACTACAGGCCAGTGTCCTTAACTTGTATACCATGCAAGGTGATGGAGAAGATTGTGAGAAAAAACCTGGTAACACATCTGGAGAGAAGAGACTTCGTGACAACCCATCAACATGGGTTCAGGGAGGGTAAATCTTGCCTTACAGGCTTGATAGAATTCTACGATCAGGTCACAAAGATTAAACAAGAAAGAGAAGGGTGGGCGGACTGCATTTTTTTGGACTGTCGGAAAGCCTTTGACACAGTACCCCATAAAAGGTTGATGCATAAGCTGGAGAAACAGGTAGGAGTAACTGGTAGGGCGCTCCAGTGGATAAGGGAGTACCTAAACAATAGGAAGCAGAGAGTTACAGTGAGGGGTGAGACCTCAGACTGGCGTGAAGTCACCAGTGGAGTCCCACAGGGCTCTGTGCTTGGACCTATCCTGTTTCTGATATGCGTAAATGATCTCCCAGGGGGTGTAGACTCATTCCTCTCAATGTTTGCTGACGACGCCAAAATTATGAGAAGGATTAAGACAAAGGAGAACAGCTTGAGGCTTCAAGAAGACCTGGACAAGCTGCAGGAATGGTCGAACAAATGGCTGTTAGAGTTTAATCCAAGCAAATGTAATGTAATGAAGATAGGGGTAGGAAGCAGGAGACCAGATACAAGGCATCACTTGGGAGATGAAATACTTCAAGAGTCCGAGAGAGAGAAAGACCTGGGGGTTGATATCACGCCAGACCTGTCCCCTGAAACTCATATCAAGAGGATAACAGCAGCAGCATATGCCAGGTTGGCTAACATAAGAACGGCCTTTAGAAACTTGTGTAAGGAATCTTTCAGAACATTATATACCACATATGTCAGACCAATCCTGGAGTATGCGGCACCAGCATGGAGTCCATATCTAGTCAAGCATAAGACTAAAATGGAAAAGGTTCAAAGGTTTGCCACCAGACTAGTACCCGAGCTGAGAGGTATGAGCTACGAGGAGAGACTACGGGAATTAAACCTCACTTCGTTGGAAGACAGAAGAGTTAGGGGGGACATGATCACCACATTCAAGATCCTCAAGGGAATCGACAGGGTTGATAAAGACAGGCTTTTTAACACAAGGGGCACACGCACTAGGGGACACAGGTGGAAACTGAGTGCCCAAATGAGCTACAGAGATATTAGAAAGAACTTTTTTAGTGTCAGAGTGGTTGACAAATGGAATGCATTAGGAAGTGATGTGGTGGAGGCTGACTCCATACACAGTTTCAAGTGTAGATATGATAGAGCCCAATAGGCTCAGGAACCTGTACACCTGTTGATTGACAGTTGAGAGGCGGGACCAAAGAGCCAGAGCTCAACCCCCGCAAGCACAACTAGGCGAGTGCAACTAGGTGAGTACACACACACAGGAAGCCGCTCGTAGCAGCTGTCTAACTCCCAGGTACCTATTTATGCTAGGTAATAAGGGGCATCAGGCTCTGCTCATTTGTTTTTCCGCCAGCTGCCGGGATCGAACCCTGGTCCCTAGGTAAACGAGCCTAGAGCGCTGTCCCCTCAGCCAGCCAGCCCTTTAAGTACATTCCATTTTCCCACTACTCTCACGCTAAAAGAAAACTTCCTAACATCTCTGTGACTTATCTGAGTTTCCAGCTTCCATCCATGTCCCCTCGTTCTGTTACTATTCCGTGTGAACATTTCGTCTATGTCCACTCTGTCAATCCCCATGAGTATTTTATACGTTCCTATCATGTCCCCCCCCCCTCTCCCTTCTTTCTAGTGTCGTAAGACACAGTTCCTTCAGGCGCTCCTCATACCCCATCCCTCGTAACTCTGGGACGAGTCTCGTTGCAAACCTCTGAATCTTTTCCAGTTTCCTTATATGCTTCTTCAGATGGGGACTCCATGATGAGGCAGCATACTCTAAGACTGGCCTCATGTAGGCAGTGTAAAGCGCCCTAAATGCCACCTTACTTAGATTTCTGAATGATGTTCTAACTTTTGCCAGTGTAGAGTACGCTGCTGTCGTTATCCTATTTATATGTGCCTCAGGAGATAGATTAGGTGTTACGTCCACACCCAGGTCTCTTTCTCGCTTCGTCACAGGTAGGCTGTTCCCCTTTATTGTGTACTGACCACGTACATTGTGTGTGTGTGTGTGAAATGTATCTAAATCTATAAAAGATAATGTCTTTGTATTCGAGGCTGGAGGGTAGCTTTCCAAGGTGACATATGTCTAGTATCAGGGTGTTATAAGAGAGGTATAACACGCACACACACACACACACACACACACACACACACACACACACACACACATACACACACACACACACACACACACACACACACACACACACACACACACACATTCCTCAACCACTGGCTAACCCCTCAAGTATCTATTAAACTGCGAGGTCAACAAACGCACCAAGTGAAAGAAACCTCCTAATTGTTTCTGTTTCACCAGGGAAGCGAACTCAGATATCTGGATTGCGAATCGCTAACGTGAACCACTCAGCCATGACAGATAATGATTCACGCAATAACAGAGTAAACAAGTGACAAACATTACCCAGAGTACAGCCCCAAAGTTCTAATTCAATTCCATTAGTTACTGGACCAGTGAAGCGAGGTGACCGATTTAACGATACAGTTCGCTAAATTAAATGCGAGCTCCTGGGCCAACTATATTCGCTAAAGTCGCCAATTAAACAGTTTCGCGAGAATATTCACAGAGGCCCGAATTGGCAACGGTGGGGAAAAGTAGGGAATATCTACAGGAAAGTAACGAAATTGGCGTCAACCAATTTCGTTTCCCATTGTAGAAGTGAGTGAGTGAACTATGAAGGGAAAGCGTCAAGCCATCACGACTATATAGCAGTGGGAAAGGGGTCAGGATAAGGATTTAAGATGGGACGGGGGGAAAGGAATGGTGCCCAACCACTTGTGGACGGTCGGGGATGGAACACCGACCTGCATGAAGCGAGACCGTCGCTCTACCGTCCAGCCCAAGTGGCTCGGTTCCCCATTGTAGAAGAAATAGAATGTATATGGAAATACATGTCATTAAACGTAGCAGTGTTGTGACACTGCTACGTAAATTTCTACGTAAAATTTCAACGTAAAATTTTAAAATGGTAAATTTCTTCTGGATAATTTCTATTCTAGGGGAATATCTTCCACCATCTGGAGGAGGAAGCTACGCTACATCACTTAAACTTCTCATTTAGCTCTCCGTCAGCAGTGACATCTTCAGGAGAACACTGTTGAGGCGACACAGCTACACTCAGCTTACAAGGATTGATTGATTAACTGATGAAGATTAGGCCCCTGAAGAGGTGGCACGGGCATGAATAACCCATAAAACTTACAAAGATTGATTTGATTGATGGAGATTAAGCCACCCAAAAGGTGGCACGGGCATGAATAGCCCGTAAGTGGCGGCCCTTTTGAGCCATTACCAGTATCAAGAGCTGATACTGGAGATCTGTGGAGGTGCGACTGCACCCTGCGTGACGGGAGATGTCTCCCGTGTGTAAACTTACAAAGAGAAATCTAGACATTTATGAGTGTGGGTTCACTTTACGATTCACCTAACCCCCTTAATCGTAGGAAGAGGCGAAGGGTGAGGTGATTGTGGCTTGACTCCTGCTTCTAGCTGTCCGCCAGGTCTTACATCTTCCTTCTGGGTCATTGATCCAGAGGGAAGATGAATACTGAATGTGACATGAATGAGATCAGTGATTCCAGCAGGAATTTTCTCTATTCTTTTTGTGTTTTTCTTCGCTTGAGGAGGAAGTTGAAAAGTTAACTCTCCAAAGTTCATGTTTATAATTTAATTTTGCTAGACGCTAAGAGATGCGCTTCGTTAACCATTGTTAAAATTGTGAGATACAACGTTTGAATGGTTATAAAGTTGTTGTTGTTTTAGATTTAACTACTCACAACAATATATCCATGTAGCACGGGCTATAGTGAGCCCGTAATTGAATTTTGTTATCCGCGATAACCTTGTTACTGTGATATTTGGGTCAAAGTTTTAAATAGAGGTGGAGGTTTTCTCCTTTTTCCCTGTTTCTTTTCCGCTTCTATTTAGCGCACAGGTTTTAGTCTTGTTTTAATAACATTATCTTAGTGGTGGATATAGATGCACAGTGTTCACTAGTGTGTCCCATTCTTCGACTGCTTTTCTAACCATTGTAGTCACTGTGGAGTTTGCATCTAATGCAGCTGTTGTCGTTGGATTAATGTTGAGTTTGATGCGCAGGGCTTCAGTAGCTTCACATTCCAGTAAGTAGTGTAATAGTGGCGCCTCTGCTTCAGTTCCACAGATGTGACACTCTTTGACAATTGGCTTCATTACCTCCCAGCAGCACTTGTAACCAAGTCTGAGTCTGTGTATGGCTACTGCAGTGTCTCTGGATATCTTTTTGTCAGGCTTGAAAGAGTAGTACCAAGCTTGAAAAGAAATAAGTTCTTATGAACAAATCCACAAGAGAGGCTGCGGGATCCAGTAAGTTCAGTAGAACTTCGGTTTCAACCCTTTTAACCCTGTCGTAGCTCAGTCGATTAAGGCAGTGTCTGGGATGCTCCCGGACGCAGGTTCGAATCCTCGTCACGGCCCTTGTGGATTTGTTCATTTGATGCATCACGTTAGTGTGATCTCTGTGTGTAAGTGATTGATTGATTGATGAAGATTAAGCCACCCAAGAGGTGGCACGGGCATGAATAGCCCGTAAGTGGTGGCCCTTTTGAGCCATTACCAGTATCAAGAGCTGATACTGGAGATCTGTGGAGGTGCGACTGCACCCTGCGTGACGAGAGATGTCTCCCGGTCTGTGTAAGTGATTGATTGATTGATGAAGATTAAGCCACCCAAGAGGTGGCACGGGCATGAATAGCCCGTAAGTGGTGGCCCTTTCGAGTCATTACCAGTATCAAAAGATGATACTGGAGATCTGTGGAGGCGCAACTGCACCCTGCGTGACGGGAGATGTCTCCCGGACCAAGTGGTGACCAAATGGTCAAAAAAACTGTGAGTTCTTGCTATTGGATATACAGCCGAGGATGAGGTGAAGGTGTCGCACCTCACTTATGAACCAAACGTTCACATTGAAACTTACCAATCACCAATATTATTCCATGATGACGGAGGCAGTATGTTTTACGGGCTATTCATGCCCGTGCCACCTCTTGGGTGGCTTAATCTTTATCAATCAATCAATCGGCAGTATGTTGTCGTCGGCATCTCCGAGGACACCGGAGTAGTTAAATTGGTGTCAATTGGCTGTTGACACGTAGTTTGGCTAGTTTGATGCCTCGCCTGACATCCCGTCATTGAAATTGAAATTGAAATAAGTTTATTGAGGTAAAATACACACAAAGGGATGAGGTAGCTCAAGCTATTCTCACCCCGTTCAGTACATCGTGTTAACACATACATATACACACATCACAAACAATAAACATATTACCAAACATTCTGAGAGATTGAGACCACCCCCCCCCCCACCCCCGAGGAAGCAACCCGTAGCAGCTGTCTAACTCACAGGTACCTATTTCCTGGTAGGTAAAAGGTGCATCATGGTGAAAGAAACTCTGCCCATTTGTTTCCACCTCTGCCGGGGATCGAACCCAGAACCTGAGGACTACGAATCCGAATAACATATACATTTCCTCCTTTACACAAGTATCCCGTCATCTGTTGACGTTGTATCTATCGATTATTTTGGCGTTGTTGGTGAGGAGGTCTTTGGTCTGGTAGTATGTAGAGAGACCGAATGGTCCTTAATGGGGGCCCTTGCTGTTTGTGCATGGCGAGGCGCCTATTTTAACACCTGACTGAATAAAATGATAATAATTAAGCAGGCGATGAGTCTCAATAACGTGGCTAAAGGAAGTAAGTAAATTCTCAATTGACTTGAGAATGGTCCAGGACGGACCGAAACGTCGTCGTCCCTTCACCTTCTAGTGTGTGAGGTCTGGTCAACGATAATAATTAACTTTTGAAGCGTTAATTTTTTAACTTGCTTCTCAAGTTGATGTAGGATAAAAGACATAAGAAAAAAAAAAGATTATAGTTAGAATAATTGATCCTACCTTTTGTGACACATTCAGTTGTATTAGTTATTTATATATTTAGGTAGCAGTCTTTCTTGTAAATATGTGCTGTTGAATATGACCGAAAGATTAATGATTCTAACACGAATCTTTTTAATATTTCTTATGTTTTTCTTCAATGTCGAGATCAGTTGAAAAATTAACTCTCCAAAGTTCATTTTCACACGCTTATTTTGGTCTGATGTCTAGGGATGAATTTCGCAAGGTCACTCCTTACAGTCTCAAACATTAATTTACTATGTTTTAGCACAGACTTATATTCTCTTTGGGTGAGGTAGTACAGAATAACAAATAATTTCTAACAGAATATTAATGCTGTGAAATTCGAAATTTCAGATATTGGGATGTTTGACCTACAGAGTACCTAATTCAGTCAGGTTATCTTGAGATGATTTCGGGGCTTTAGTGTCCCCGCGGCCCGGTCCTCGACCAGGCCTCTACCCCCAGGAAGCAGCTCGTGACAGCTGACTAACACCCAGGTACCTATTTTACTGTTAGGTAACAGGGGCATAGGGTGAAAGAAACTCTGCCCATTGTTTCTCTCCGGCGCTCGGGATCGAACCCGGGACCACAGGATTACAAGTCCAGTGTGCTGTCCGCTCGGCCGACCGGCTCCCCTAATTTGGTAGTTTATCTTTGTCTTTGCAAGTCTTTGCAAGGTAGTTTATAAATGACACAATTACCACTATTAGGGCTGTTTCTAACATAATTTGTCATCTGTATTTTCAAAATTAAACAACACACGTAACATCTTCTTGAGATCTTCTTATCTTGAGGTAATTTCGGGGCTTAGAGTCCTCGCGGCCCGGTTCTTGACCAGGCCTCCTTTTTGTTACACATCCCCAGGAAGCAGCCCGTAGCAGCTGTCTAACTCCCAGGTACCTATTTCCTGGTAGGTAACAGGTGCATCATGGTGAAAGAAACTCTGCCCATTTGTTTCTGCCTCTGCCGGGGATCGAACCCAGAACCTCAGGACTACGAATCCGAAGCACTGTCCACTCAGCTTTCAGGCTGAGTGGGCAAAATTATCAATAAGTATAGTGGAATAAAAAAAAAAATCAAGGTCTTAACAATATTTTCGAACCCAGAAAAATATGGTAAAAAATTTTTGGGAGAAATTTTTGGGCATATTTTGTTATAATATATACGATGTGTTTTTTGCTACGTCTAACTTCTCATAAACTTAGTGGATACCGAAGCTTGAAACCAATAGAATCTATATTCTTAAACTGCTCATCTAAGAATTCTGGACTAACTTCCCGAGGAGCTCTTAAATACATAGAGGAAATAAACTGATTGCTTCCAAATGTATCTATGCCCTGAGAAACAATGAACGTTAAATAAACTTAACATTAAATAAAACACTAAACTTAAGTGAAAAATCTTGCCTATGAATAAAGATATCTAAAAATGGCAAACATTTACCCATTTTTAGTCATAATAGTAAACATTAAAAGGGGAAAATTAATAGGGTTTGTTCCTATTTATTACCACGACTGACATGACAGAAGATGTATTGATTAATACATCAGTACTCAAAGACATATATATATATATATATATATATATATATATATATATATATATATATATATATATATATATATATATATATGTCGTACCTAGTAGCCAGAACTCACTTCTATGCCTACTATGCAAGGCCAGATTTGCCTAATAAGCCAAGTTTTCATGAATTAATTGTTTTTCGTCTACCTAACCTACCTAACCTAACCTAACCTAACTTTTTCGGCTACCTAACCTAACCTAACCTATAAAGATAGGTTAGGTTAGGTTAGGTAGGGTTGGTTAGGTTCGATCATATATCTACGTTAATTTGAACTCCAATAAAAAAAAATTGACCTCATACATAATGAAATGGGTAGCTTTATCATTTCATAAGAAAAAAATTAGAGAAAATATATTAATTCAGGAAAACTTGGCTTATTAGGCAAATCGGGCCTTGCATAGTAGGCTGAGAAGTGCGTTCTGGCTACTAGGTACGACATATATATATATATATATATATATATATGTCGTACCTAGTAGCCAGAACTCACTTCTCAGCCTACTATTCAAGGCCCGATTTGCCTAATAAGCCAAGTTTTCCTGAATTAATATATTTACTATAATTTTTTTCTTATGAAATGATAAAGCAACCCTTTTCTCTATGTATGAGGTCAATTTTTTTTTATTGGAGTTAAAATTAACGAAGATATATGACCGAACCTAACCAACCCTACCTAACCTAACCTAACCTACATTTATAGGTAAGGTTAGGTTAGGTAGCCAAAAAAAGCTAGGTTAGGTTAGGTTAGGTAGGTTAGGTAGACGAAAAAACATTAATTCATGAAAACTTGGCTTATTAGGCAAATCGGGCCTTGAATAGTAGGCTGAGAAGTGCGTTCTGGCTATTAGGTACGACATATATATATATATATATATATATATATATATATATATATATATATATATATATATATATATATATATATATATATATATATATATATATATATATCAGCGTTTCTCTAGTCTGGCCTCAATGCTCTCTCTCGTTATAAATGAGTTCCTTACGAACTGCTCTCGTAAACTTCATCTTATCACCAGCTGCAAGGAAACGAGCAGTCGTGCGGCAACGAGCATCCTGCCTTAACGAGACCGTCTTCGGCCTATCCCCCTTAACCAGTTGCCTCCCACTTTAACGAGATCAGGTCTCGTTATAACGAGATCAGGTCTCGTTATAACGAGATCAGGTCTTGCTATAACGAGATCAGGTCTCGTTATAACGAGATCAGGTCTTGCTATAACGAGATCAGGTCTCGCTATAACGAGATCAGGTCTCGTTATAACGAGATCAGGTCTTGCTATAACGAGATCAGGTCTCGTTATAACGAGATCAGGTCTCGCTATAACGAGATCAGGTCTCGCTATAACGAGAACAGGTCTCGCTATAACGAGACTTCCTGACACCTTATCTAGACCTTCTCAAGCCTTTTCGAGACCTCCTTCTACTTTAACGAGATCTTCCTCGCAAACGAGACCTCTTCTTTGGAGGTTTTTACAACTCTCACTCATACCAGTTTATTGACAGTCAGCGAGAGTAAAGAGCCGAAGCCCTAACACCGAAAGCACAATTAGTTGAATACAGTTAGGTGGGTACACAGAAAACGACAAGAAAGTATGCGAACTTCTAAACGAATTCTTCCAGGAAGTCTTTGTAATAGAGCCAATACGACGGAGGACACCTGGAGGAGGTGAAGTGAAGGAAGGGTTTGGGAATGTCACTAAAGATGCCACCAGAGCCAGTTGGGCATCCTGAGCCACTCTCTCTCTCTCTCTCGTTCGCAATACTCTTGAACTCTTCGCTAACAATCAAACGATCCTAATTGAAGGTCGAGAAGACAGCTGAGGTAGTCCCTCCGTAGAAGGAGGGAGGGAACTCTCAGGAGAAAGCAACAAGCCATTACGACTATATAACACTGAAAAGGGGTCAGGATTTGGGATGGGAAAGAGTGGCAAACCACTTATGGACGGTCGGGGATTGAACGCCGACCTGCATGAAGCAACACCGTCGCTCTACCGACTACCCCAAATGGTTGGACAGAAGAAAGGAGCGAGGAAGACTTGCATTAATGACCTATAATGTTACAATCGAACATTTGCCAACAATGTTCTTCATAGGAACTCTGAAGAACACTTAGAACACTTGCGGAACACTTAGAAAAGTGTTCCCAGGTATTGGGTGCTCCCAGGTATTGGGTGCAACGCAGACAACGCCATCTGTTGGCGGTGGCGTTGCGTTGGTGATTGATTGATTGATAAAGATTAAGCCACCCAAAAGGTGGCACGGGCATGAATAGCCCGTAAGTAGTGGCCCTTTTGAGCCATTACCAGTATCAAGAGCTAATACTGGAGATCTGTGGAGGTGCGAATGCACCCTTCGTGACGGGAGATGTCTCCCTGGGTAATGTGTTAAGATGAAGATGAAGCCACCCAAAAGGTGGCACGGGCATGAATAGCCCGTAAGTGGTGGCCCTTTTGAGCCATCACCAGTATCAATAGATGATACTGGAGATCTGCGGAGGTGCAACTGCACCCAGCGTGACGGGAGATGTCTCCCATGAATGTGTCCAAGATGAAGATTAATCCATCAAAAAGGTTGCATCGGTCGTCGTCGTCATAGATTCAGCTACTCGGAACAAGTTCCAAGTAGCACGGGCTATGGTGAGCCCGTAACTTACCTGGCACAGAAGCGGGGCAAGTAGCACGGGCTATGGTGAGCCCGTAACTTACCTGGCACAGAAGCGGGGCAAGTAGCACGGGCTATGGTGAGCCCGTAGTGGACTTACCAGGCACAGGAGCGGGGCTGAAACTCGTTGCATCGGTGAAAGGCTCCTGTTTCATACCTCAGTTAGAAGGTGAGGTGGATGAGGATGACCTCTGGTGAGTGGCGTAACGATATCAACACCATATAAGTTGTGAAAGCAATTACAATTTCAGTTCCCAGGTGGAAGGGTGTTATCCTAAGGCCACTCAGTATACTGTCTGTCTAGCTAATAATGTTTATGTTCACAAAGGTGACGTAGGGAGGCGATTACGCTGAGGAATTAGTTCACCTTTATGCAGGCGATAAGTCACAATAACGTGGCTGAAGTATGTTGACCAGACCACACACTAGAAATTGAAGGGATGACGACGTTTCGGTCCGTCCTGGACCATACTCATCGGACCTGGACCTGGACCATAGACAATCGACTTGAGTATGGTCCAGGACGGACCGAAACGTCGTCGTCCCTTCAATTTCTAGTGTGTGGTCTGGTCAACAGTTTACCTTTAACTAGAATCAGAACTTTAACGTAGAATTAGTCCAAAGGATACCTGATCAACCAGGCTGTGACTCGTACGTCAGGCTGCGAGCAGCCGCGTCCAACAGCCTGGTTGATCAGTCCGGCAACCAGGAGGCCTGGTCGACGACCGGGCCGCGGGGACGCTAAGCCCCGGAAGCACCTCA
>NC_091180.1:18891524-18916524 GCF_040958095.1 Procambarus clarkii | reverse complement strand
ATCGGGCCTTGAATAGTAGGCCAAAAAGTGAGTTCTGGCTACTAGGTACGACATATATATATATATATATATATATATATATATATATATATATATATATATATATATATATATATATATATATATATATATATATATATATATATATATATATATATATATATACGGTGATCGTGTTCTTGCTCCTCCTACTCAACCAGATCTACCCCCCAACCAGGTTTCTAGGGTCGAACTGTAGCTCTCTGGGCCCAGCATATGTTTGTTTAGCTGTGATCTGATGTCAAGACTCACAATCCTCGTGATTTGCATCCCGCCCTCGTCTGCAGTTTTTAAAGTTGCATGTTGCGTCGGGCTGCACTAACCTCTTCTCCAGCCGGCTCCACGTGACCCCCATGTTGCGTCGGGCTGCACTAACCTCTTCTCCAGCCGGCTCCACGTGACCCCCATGTTGCGTCGGGCTGCACTAACCTCTTCTCCAGCCGGCTCCACGTGACCCCCATGTTGCGTCGGGCTGCACTAACCTCTTCTCCAGCCGGCTCCACGTGACCCCCATGTTGCGTCGGGCTGCACTAACCTCTTCTCCAGCCGGCTCCACGTGACCCCCATGTTGCATCGGGCTGCACTAACCTCTTCTCCAGCCGGCTCCACGTGACCCCATGTTGCACACACAGGAAATATTTCCTGAGGTACATCTCGTTCATCTCAATATCCCAAAGATAACCTTTACTCCTCAAAAAAAAATCTATCACTTAAAGGAGTTGAGATCTAGGGTGTTTGGGCCCGCCTCTCAACTGTCAATCAATCAACTTCTTTTTCACACACACACAGGAAGTAGTCGGTAGCAGCTGTCTAACTCCCAGGTACCTATTTACTGCTAGGTAAACATGGAGCATCAGGGTGAAAGAAACTCTGCCCATTTGTTTCTACACCACCACACAGTGTGTGGTGGTGTGTGTGATGGTGTGTGGTGGTGTGTGGTAGTGTGTGGTAGTGTGTAGTCGTGTGTGGTGGTATGTGGTGGGATATTTACGAAAACCAACTATTCTATCTTGAAACCTGAAAGTAAGAATCTACAGAGCGAATATATATATATATATATATATATATATATATATATATATATATATATATATATATATATATATATATATATATATATATATATATATATATATATATATATATATATATATATATATATATATATTCAGCCTCTCCGTAGACGAAAGACTAAAAAATGTCACTTTACGACCTTTGGGGTAACGGTGAAATTTACTGTTCAGCCTTCAGCAATTTTCAAAGGAAGAGAGAATGCAAATTCACTTTGGGATATAGGGTTTAGGGAGAGGGAGGGGGCAGAGGAGGGAGGAAGTGGAGAAGTCAAAATCATGAATGCAGTCCCTTCGTATTCATTTCTTGCTACATAGTGCAACATCCAACTGCAATTGTGTGCAACATCAACCTAGCTGGGGGGAAATATTCCCACACGCACACGCACACACACACACACACACACACACACACACACACACACACACACACACACACACACACACACACACACACACACACACACACACACACACACACACACACACACACACACACACACACACACACACACACGCTGACGAACCAGCGAGACTCGACCTGGTCTTCACCCTGAACGACTATGACATAAGAGAAATCGGTTTTGAGACCCCAGTAGGAATGAGCGACCACAGTGTATTGGTGTTTGAGTACCTGATTGAAGAAGGGCTATTGAACTCGAGGAGGGATACCGAAACCAAAAGGTTAGCATACCGAAAGGGAAACTATGAGGAGATAAGAAAATGCCTAGCAGATATAGCATGGGAAACAGAGCTCAGGGAAAAGACGGCCCAAGATATAATGGACTACATCACGCAAAAATGCAAGGACGCAGCAAACAAGTTTGTCCCAGTCCAAAAGGAAAACAGTGAAATGAAGATGAGAAACCCATGGTTTAATCAGAGATGTAGGCTAGCTAAGCAGCAAAGTAAAAGGGCATGGAGAAACTATAGGAATAACAGGACACTGGAGAGCAGAGAAAGATACCAGAATGCCAGGAATGAATATGTCAGGATGAGAAGAGAGGCAGAAAGACAATACGAAAATGACATCGCAAGCAAGGCAAAGACTCAGCCTAAATTGCTGCATAGCCACACCAGGAGAAAAACAACAGTAAAGGAACAGGTTATGAAATTAAGGATAGGGGCGGAAGGATTCACTACAAACGACAAGGAAGTGTGTGAGGAACTGAATAAGAAATTCCAAGAGGTCTTCACCTTAGAGCAAGGAGAAATCCCAGAGATAAGAGAGGGAATAGCTAACCAGGAACCACTGGAAGAGTTTGAGATTACCAGCGGGGAAGTAAGGAGGTGTTTACTAGAATTGGATGTGACAAAGGCTATAGGCCCAGATGGAATCTCCCCTTGGATACTAAAGGAAGGAGCAGAAGAACTGTGCCTCCCGCTCTCCATGGTGTATAACAAATCACTGGCAACAGGGGAACTGCCAGAAATTTGGAAAGCAGCTAACGTAGTCCCGATATACAAGAAAGGGGATAGACAGGAGGCACTGAATTACAGGCCAGTGTCCCTAACTTGCATACCATGCAAGATGATGGAGAAGATTGTGCGAAGTAAGCTAGTGGAGCACATGGAGCGAAAGAACTTTGTAACACAGCATCAACATGGATTCAGGGATGGCAGGGTTACTTGAATTCTACGACCAGGCAACAAAAATAAGGCAAGAAAGAGAAGGGTGGGCAGACTGCATATTTTTGGATTGTCAGAAAGCCTTTGATACAGTGCCACACAAGAGGCTAGTTAAAAAACTGGAGATGCAGGCTGGAGTGAAAGGTAAGGTACTCCGTTGGATACAGGAGTACCTAAGCAACAGGAGACAACGAGTCAGTGTGAGGGGTGAGGTCTCAGATTGGCGAGACGTTACGAGTGGAGTACCGCAGGGGTCAGTCCTTGGACCTATACTGTTTCTGATATATGTAAATGATCTCCCAGAGGGTATAGAATCGTTTCTTTCAATGTTTGCCGATGATGCAAAAATTTTGAGGAGGATTGAAACTGAGGACGATAGTAGGAGGCTACAAGATGACCTAGACAGACTGAGTGAATGGTCCAACAAATGGCTGGTGAAGTTCAACCCGAGTAAATGCAAAGTAATGAAACTAGGCAGTGGAAATAGGAGGCCAGACACAGGATACAGAATAGGAGGGGAAGTACTTAATGAAACGAACAGAGAGAAAGATCTAGGAGTTGATATCACACCAAACCTGTCTCCTGAAGCCTACATAAAAAGAATAACGTCTGCGGCATATGCGAGGCTGGCTAACATCAGAACAGCGTTCAGGAACCTGTGTAAGGAATCATTCAGAATCTTGTACACCACATATGTAAGACCAATCCTGGAGTATGCGGCCCCAGCATGGAGCCCGTACCTTGTCAAGCACAAGACGAAGCTGGAAAAAGTTCAAAGGTATGCCACTAGACTAGTCCCAGAACTAAGAGGCATGAGTTACGAGGAAAGGCTGCGGGAAATGCACCTTACGACATTGGAAGACAGAAGAGTAAGGGGAGACATAATCACAACCTACAAAATCCTCAGAGGAATCGACCGGGTAAACAAGGATAAACTATTCAACACTGGTGGGACGCGAACAAGGGGACACAGGTGGAAACTGAGTACCCACATGAGCCACAGAGACGTTATAAGGAACTTTTTCAGTGTCAGAGTAGTTAACGGATGGAATGCATTAGGCAGTGATGTGGTGGAGGCTGACTCCATACACAGTTTTAAATGTAGATATGATAGAGCCCAGTAGGCTCAGGAATCTGTACACCAGTTGCTTGACAGTTGAGAGGCGGGACCAAAGAGCCAAAGCTCAACCCCCGCAAGCACAAATAGGTGAGTACAAATAGGTGAGTACACACACACACACACACACACACATACACAATTGGCTCAGGAACCTGTACACCTGTTGATTGACGGTTGAGAGGCGGGACCAAAGAGCCAGAGCTCAACCCCTGCAAACACAATTAGGTAAGTACACACACACACACACACACACACACACACACACACACACACACACACACACACACACACACACACACACACACACACACACACACACACACACACACACACACACACACACACACACACACACACACACATACACACACACACAGAACAGGGGAACAGGGAAAAGTCAAAGTGACCAAATGAAGGAAATGTTAGCCCAAGTTTGGGAGGAATTCAGGAAGGAGATGCATGAAATGAAGAATACAATTAACAACCTGCAAAATGAGCTGACAGCAGCAAAGGAGGAGATCAAATCCCTCACAGAGAAAAATGATGAGGCTGAGCATCAGATAATCATCCAAAGGGAAGGTGGGATTGGAGCATTGGAAGAAAATGCCTCTGTACCTGAAACATTTGCAGAAATACTGAGAAAGAGCTCAGAAGCAATGGACACAGTGAGGGAGGTAGCCATGCAAGCAGCTACCTCACAGGAAGCAGCAAGGTGCACCAGTCAGCTGCAGGAAAGAATAAGATCAGTGGTAGCTGTAGGCATCAAAGAACAGGAAGGTTCCAATAGGCAATAATGGAATAGCAAGGAAAGAGAGGCAGTAAATGGAATACTAAAGGGCGTTACAGATGGAAGGGGCTGAACAAAACATTGAGAAGGTTTTCAGGTTGGGCTGGTACAACAAGGACAGAAACCGACTTGTAAAGGTGGTGTTTACAAACGAAACCACAAAGGAGGATATTCTCAAAAGGAAGAGTCATCTGCAACATATGGAGGGATACAAAAAAGTATTCCTACAGAGGGACAGGGCGAAGGAGGAGAGAGCCAGGGCAGCAGAGGCAAGGAGGAAGCGCAGGGAGAGAGGAGCAAACCAGGAAATCACAGCCCTCAACACAACAGTCCCAGAGACAAGAGGAGAACCCAAAACCAGCATCCCAGCAACACCAGAGGGGGGGGGGGGCCACACCACCACCCCCCTCTGCATAGAAACCCTCCCTTCCCCTCACCCTACCTGCCCCCTCCCAAATGTTCACCCCCCCTCCCTCCCCCCCCTCCCCCATTCTGACCCTGTCACCCCTCCCCCATTCCCACCATGTCCGTCCCTCCCCCCCTTTTCCTCCCTGTCCCCCTCCCCCTTCATCCCATACCCTCCATATCCTCGCCCTATATCCTCCATGTCCCCCCTACCTCCTTACCCCATATCCTTCCTGTCCCCGCTCTCCTTGAACCCCCCCGGTGGAGGTGGAAACAAATATACAGCGCAAGCACAACTAGATGAGTGCAACTAGGTGAGTACACACACACTCAGACACGTGCGCACACACACACGCACACACCCTAGGGAGGTATGTGAAGAACTCAACAAGAGATTCCAGGAGGTCTTCACAATAGAACAAGGAGAAGCCCCTGCACTAAATGAGGCAAACCAAGCAACCTTGGAGGAATTTGACCTGACCACTGATGAGGTCAAAAGGAATCTGTTGGAGCTAAATGTGACAAAGGCTGTTGGGCCTAATGAAATATCACCATGGATACTAAAAGAGGGTGCAGAAGCACTAAGTGGGCCATTTTCTATGGTGTATAACAGGTCACTGGAAATGGGAGACCTTCCGGAAAGTTGGAAGACAGCTAATGTAGTCCCAATATACAAAAAAGAGTGACAGGCAAGAGGCACTGAACTACAGGCCAGTTTCCTTAACTTGTATACCATGCAAGGTGATGAAGAAGATCGTGAGGAAAAGGCTCGTAGAGCATCTGGAGGGAAATAGCTTTGTAACACACCATCAGCATGGGTTTAGGGATGGTAAATCGTGCCTGCTATGACCAAGCAACAAATATTAAGCTAGAAAGAGAATGGTGGGCAGATTGCATTTTCTTGGACTGTCACAAAGCCTTTGACATAATCACAGTCAATTAGGTGAGTATTAGGTGAGTATTAGGTGAGTATTAGGTGAGTATTAGGTGAGTACGGTACCCCATAAAAGGCTGTTATAAAAGTTGGAGCAACAGGCAGGAGTAAAAGGTAAGGTGCTCCAGTGGATAAGGGAGTATCTAAGCAACAGGAAACAGCGAGTAACTGTGAGGGGGGAGACATCAGAGTGGCGAGATGTCACCAGCGGAGTCCCACAGGGCTCTGTACTTGGATCCATCCTGTTTCTAATATATGTAAATGATCTTCCAGAGGGTATAGATTCATTGCTCTCAATGTTTGCTGATGATGCAACAATTATGAGAAGAATCAAGACAGATGAAGATAGAGACTATAGGATGACCTGGACAAACTGGAGAAATGGTCTAGAAAATGGCTGCTAAAGTTCAACTCAGGAAAGTGTAACGTAATGAAATTAGGCGAAGGGAGCAGGAGGCTGAACACAAGGAATCATCTGGGAGGTGAAATCCTGCAAGAGTCAAATAGAGAGAAAGATCTGGGGGTTGATATCACACCGAACCTGTCCCCGGAGGCCCACATCAAAATGATATCATCAGCGGTATATGCTAGATTGGCGAAGATAAGAACTATCATTTGTATCTTGTGTAAGGAATCGTTCAGGACCCTGTATACCGCTTATGTCTGACCAATTCTGGAATATGCAGCTCCAGCCTGGAGTCCATACCTAGTTAAACACAAGACAAAGTTAGAGAAGATTCAGAGGTATGCCACCAGTCTCGTCCCGGAACTGAGAGGATTGAGCTACGAGGAAAGGCTAAAGGAGCTGAACCTCACATCCCTGGAAAACAGAAGAGTAAGGAGAGACATGATAACCACCTACAAAATTCTCAGGGAAATTGACAGGGGTAGATAAAGATAAACTGTTTAGCACGGGCGGAACACGAACAATGGGATGCAGGTGGAAATTGAGTACCCAAATGAGGCACAGAGACGTTAGAAAGATTTTTTTCAGTGTCAGAGTGGTTAACAGATGGAATGCATTAGGCAGTGATGTGGTGGAGGCTGACTCCATTCACCATTTCAAATCTAGATATGATAGAGCCCAGTAGGCTCAGGAATCTGTACACCAGTTGATTGACGGTTGAGAGGCGGGACCAAAGAGCCAGAGCTCAACTTCCGCAAGCACAATTAGGTGAGTACACACACACACTCGCAGCCGAGTAGACAGCGTTCTCGAGTCGTAGTTCTAAGGGCCCAGGTTCCATTCCCGATCGTGACAGAAACAAATGGGGCAGAGTTTCTTACACCTGGTGCCTCTACTCACCGAGTCGTAAATAGGCACCTGGGCGTTATACAGCTGCTACGGTCTCTCTCTCTCTCTCTCTCTCTCTCTCTCTCTCTCTCTCTCTCTCTCTCTCTCTCTCTCTCTCTCTCTCTCTCTCTCTCTCTCTCTCTCTCTCTCTCTGTCTCTCTGTCTCTCTGTCTCTCTGTCTGTCTCTCTCTCTCTCTTTCTCTCTCTCTCTCTCTCTCTCTCTCTCTCTCTCTCTCTCTCTCTCTCTCTCTCTCTCTCTCTCTCTCTCTCTCTCTCTCTCTCTCTCTCTCTCTCTCTCTCTCTCTCTCTCTCTCTCTCACCGATAATTACCGCCAATTAGCGCCATCTCGCCCATCGTAACTATCACTTAACAAACCATGTTTTGTGTGTCTCAGTTCCTTATTTATTTAGCTGGGAGCTTCGCCCGTGTCCCCAGTCACGCACCACGTCCCCGCCGTGGCCCCGGGACCTGTCTGAACGCCTCCTGACACGTGTGGACACGTGTGGACACGTTTGGACACGTGTGGACACATCTGGACATGTTTGGACACGTGTGTGGACACGTGTGGACACGTTTGGACATGTCTGGACACATCTGGACATGTTTGGACACGTGTGGACAAGTCTGGACACGTCTGGACACGTTTGGACACGTGTGGACACATCTGGACACGTGTGGACACATCTGGACACATCTGGACACGCTTGAACATGTGTGTACACATCTGGACACGTTTGAATATGTGTGGACACATCTGGATACGTGTGGACACATCTGGACACGTCTGGACACATCTGGACATGTGTGGACACGCAAGCACGCCATGCTGGTCAAAGTTTGTTCCTGGATCGCTCAGCTGAGTTAAGTTTCGATGCGTTGATTGCTGCGGCTAATTGGTAGGGAGGGAGGGAGGGAGGGAGGGAAATGATGGGAGAGGAGGAGGGAGGGAGAGGGAGAGTTAGAGAGAGGGTAGGGAGTGCTTGGGAGAGTGAGGGAGTGTGTGGAGTGGGGCACTATACCCTGGAAACACAAATCGTAACTGTCTCCATTTTCCGCTTGTTACAACTTGTAATAAAGTTGTTACATCTTGGCTTAACGTGTTTATGACGTATTAGAACGTTGTTACAACGTGCTATATTGGTTGTTATAACTGGTTAGGAGGTGTTAAAACTTGTTCGAACGTTGTACCAACGTCGTAGTTTCGGTGTGTGTTTGGCGGGTAGGGATACTTATCTCCCAGGACTTATTTAACTATTCTACCGTTCGAATCCCCACCCTCGTCAAATCTGGCCTTAAAGGTGGAGGTGGCTTCTACAACTTATTCTTGTGGTATATATAATTTGTTGACTAGTATTTCCATACGTTATTCCTTCGGTTATTTCTGCGTTTTCTTCTTCATATTATTTCGTCTTGATCTACTTTCTATATTTAAAAATAAAATTAGTCCTTGCTAGCTTCTTGTATTCCTCTTAGTATGTTGTATGTTGTCATTGTAGTATGTTGTATGTTGTCATTGTAGTATGTTGTATGTTGTCATTGTAGTATGTTGTATGTTGTCATTGTAGTATGTTGTATGTTGTCATTGTAGTATGTTGTATGTTGTCATTGTAGTATGTTGTATGTTGTCATTGTAGTATGTTGTATGTTGTCATTGTAGTATGTTGTATGTTGTCATTATAGTATGTTGTGTAGTGTCATTATAGTATGTTGTATATTGTCATTATAGTATGTTGTATAGTGTCATTATAGTATGTTGTATACTGTCATTATAGTATGTTGTGTATTGTCATTACAGTATGTTGTATATCTCCTCTGTCGTCTTGGCTTGTGACATCTAAAGACCTAGTACCATAGTTAAGACTTTCAGCTGTTGGAACTAATCATGCTGGAACCCTCCTCTATTTTTAAATTTTTGCCTGGTTATCTGGTATACCTAGAAGTCTGGTATACCTAGAAGTCTGGTATACCTAGAAGTCTGGTATACCTAGAAGTCTGGTATACCTAGAAGTCTGGTATACCTAGAAGTCTGGTATACCTCTGGGGTATACCACCTGCCCTGATTTACCCGGTTTATAGGATCGTGTGAGTCACAGACGCCCTTCCCATTCTAAATTCAAGCTGCCCTTTGGGTAGATAGTTTACCTCCCTCCAGGTAAACTCAACGTTGCATTCTCCATCAGTTTACACGGAGTGCTTGTTAGTGGCACTGGTTTGGGGGAGGGGAGGGGGAGGGGAGGAAGAAAGGATAGTTGGGGAGAGGGGTGGAGGGTAGGGGAAAGGGTGAAGGGGGTGGAGAGGAAAGGTTTACCTTTCCTACCTATCACGCCTCCATTACCTTTATCCATCTCTCCATTGCCTTAATTCCCCCATCCCCTCTACTTTACCTTTCTCTTCCCCTCTCCACTAATTCCCTCACCATTCCATTATCTACCCACCTCCTCCCCACCCTATTACCTACCTCACCCCCAACCCATTACCTCACCCCACCCCATTACCTACCTCCCCCCACCCCATTACCTACCTCCCCCCCACCCCATTACCTACCTCCTCCCCAATCGTTTCAACAACAAAGGTTCACTGGACGATCTAAATCTCTGGCCTGCTCTTGCCAGTCGATTGGCTAATGTTGATGGGGAGGGGGTGGTTAATGTTGATGGGGAGGGATGGTTAATGTTGATGGGGAGGGGTGGTTAATGTTGATGGGGAGGGGGTGGTTAATGTTGATGGGGAGGGGTGGTTAATGTTGATGGGGAGGGGGTGGGTAATGTTGATGGGGAGGGGGTGGTTAATGTTGATGGGGAGGGGGTGGTTAATGTTGATGGGGAGGGGTGGTTAATGTTGATGGGGAGGGGTGGTTAATGTTGATGGGGAGGGGTGGTTAATGTTGATGGGGAGGGGTGGTTAGTGTTGATGGGGAGGGGGTGGTTAATGTTGATGGGGAGGGGTGGTTAGTGTTGATGGGGAGGGGGTGGTTAATGTTGATGGGGAGGGGTGGTTAATGTTGATGGGGAGGGGGTGGCTAATGTTGATGGGGAGGGGTGGTTAATTTTGATGGGGAGGGGGTGGTTAATGTTGATGGGGAGGGGTGGTTAATTTTGATGGGGAGGGGTGGTTAGTGTTGATGGGGAGGGGTGGTTAATGTTGATGGGGAGGTGTGGGTAATGTTGATGGGGAGGGGTGGTTAGTGTTGATGGGGAGGGGTGGGTAATGTTGATGGGGAGGGGGTGGTTAATGTTGATGGGGAGGGGTGGTTAATGTTGATGGGGAGGGGGTGGCTAATGTTGATGGGGAGGGGTGGTTAGTGTTGATGGGGAGGGGTGGTTAGTGTTGATGGGGAGGGGTGGGTAATGTTGATGGGGAGGGGTGGATAATGTTGATGGGGAGGGGGTGGGTAATGTTGATGGGAAGGGGGTGGTTAATGTTGATGGGGAGGGGTGGTTAATGTTGATGGGGAGGGGTGGATAATGTTGATGGGGAGGGGTGGTTAATGTTGATGGGGATTGGTGGATAATGTTGATGGGGAGGGGTGGTTAATGTTGATGGGGAGGGGTGGTTAATGTTGATGGGGAGGGGGTGGTTAATGTTGATGGGGAGGGGGTGGTTAATGTTGATGGGGAGGGAGTGGTTAATGTTGATGGGGAGGGGTGGTTAATGTTGATGGGGAGAGGGTGGGTAATGTTGATGGGGAGGGGTGGATAATGTTGATGGGGAGGGGGTGGTTAATGTTGATGGGGAGGGGGTGGGTAATGTTGATGGGGAGGGGTGGTTAATGTTGATGGGGAGGTGTGGGTAATGTTGATGGGGAGGTGTGGATAATGTTGATGGGGAGGGGGTGGGTAATGTTGATGGGGAGGGGTGGTTAATGTTGATGGGGAGGGGTGGTTAATGTTGATGGGGAGAGGTGGTTAATGTTGATGGGGAGGGGGTGGGTAATGTTGATGGGGAGGGGTGGTTAATGTTGATGGGGAGGGGGTGGTTAATGTTGATGGGGAGGGGGTGGGTAATGTTGATGGGGAGGGGTGGTTAATGTTGATGGGGAGGGGTGGTTAATGTTGATGGGGAGAGGTGGTTAATGTTGATGGGGAGGGAGTGGTTAATGTTGATGGGGAGGGGTGGTTAATGTTGATGGGGAGAGGGTGGGTAATGTTGATGGGGAGGGGTGGATAATGTTGATGGGGAGGGGGTGGTTAATGTTGATGGGGAGGGGTGGTTAATGTTGATGGGGAGGTGTGGGTAATGTTGATGGGGAGGTGTGGATAATGTTGATGGGGAGGGGGTGGTTAATGTTGATGGGGAGGGGGTGGGTAATGTTGATGGGGAGGGGTGGTTAATGTTGATGGGGAGGGGTGGTTAGTGTTGATGGGGAGAGGTGGTTAATGTTGATGGGGAGGGGTGGTTAATGTTGATGGGGAGGGGTGGGTAATGTTGATGGGGAGGGGGTGGTTAATGTTGATGGGGAGGGGGTGGTTAATGTTGATGGGGAGGGGGTGGGTAATGTTGATGGGGAGGGGTGGTTAATGTTGATGGGGAGGGGTGGATAATGTTGATGGGGAGGGGGTGGGTAATGTTGATGGGGAGGGGGTGGGTAATGTTGATGGGGAGGGGGTGGTTAATGTTGATGGGGAGGGGGTGGTTAATGTTGATGGGGAGGGGGTGGGTAATGTTGATGGGGAGGGGTGGTTAATGTTGATGGGGAGGGGTGGGTAATGTTGATGGGGAGGGGTGGTTAATGTTGATGGGGAGGGGTGGCTAATGTTGATGGGGAGGGGTGGCTAATGTTGATGGGGAGGGGTGGCTAATGTTGATGGGGAGGGGTGGCTAATGTTGATGGGGAGGGGTGGTTAATGTTGATGGGGAGGGGTGGTTAATGTTGATGGGGAGGGGTGGTTAATGTTGATGGGGAGGGGGTGGTTAATGTTGATGGGGAGGGGTGGTTAATGTTGATGGGGAGGGGGTAGGTAATGTTGATGGGGAGGGGTGGCTAATGTTGATGGGGAAGGGGTAGGGGTATCTATCTTTATGTATCTATCTTTTGGATAACTTTTGATATAGATAGATATTTGATATCTATCTATCGTGGATATCTTTTGATATCCACTTATGGTCTATCCTGTGCATCTATCCTCAATCATGTCAACTTAAGATATATTTATAACATGGAGTTAATAGACAATCGTAACAATACGAGGTTAAAGATCGCAAGTTTACGAGGTCGTAATCTCGTAATAAACAACTTACGACCTGTGAGGCACTTACGAGGCTGTGCAATGTTTGGGAATTCGGAAACGGTTGAATAGATATAACCTTGACGGAGGAGAGATGTATATGTTTCGTCAATCACAAACGCACAGAAATCGTATTAAGGTGATATATATATGTATGTATATATATATATATATATATATATATATATATATATATATATATATATATATATATATATATATATATATATATATATATATATATATATATATATATATATATATGTTGTTGTTGGTGCTGTGATATCTTGTAAAGGCCGCATGATAGGGATGTCTGTCTGAGATAACCTGATTATTAGCTTAAGAAAGAATGCGTAGCATTAATGGAGAATAAAAGGTCTTTTGCGATTGGTTCTTGACATGATGAGTATGCCACGGTCACTTGTGATTGGTCCGTGATTTACCGGGCCAGCCCCTGTCCTCTTTGATTGGTCTGGTGATTGACTGGGCCGGTCAGAGGCGCATGTGACTGGTGCGTGACTGGTCGGGTCGCGACAGAGTGCATGCAGTTGCACCCTGAGCACAGATTCCAGGATTTGCAATTTAGGGTGATGGCTTCACTCGCGTTGCAAAGCGATACGTTGCAATGTTGTGGAGAGCGTGTGTGTGGTGTGTCTATTGAGCACCTTTGACCTGGTGTGTGTGGTGTGTCTATTGAGCACCTTTGACCTGGTGTGTGTGGTGTGTCTATGGAGCACCTTTGACCTGGTGTGTGTGGTGTGTCTATTGAGCACCTTTGACCTGGTGTGTGTGGTGTGTCTATGGAGCACCTTTGACCTGGTGTGTGTGGTGTGTCTATTGAGCACCTTTGACCTGGTCAGCGGTAAGCTTGTTTAAGCAACACCAAAAAACTTTTGTTTTTGTCGAATAGTTCAATCAGTTCTCTCTGAAAAATGGGAGTTGGTCAGTGACCTCCTTTGTGTGGTTGGTGGTGGTGTGGTTGGGTAAGATATGGCTCTGTTAGGTTAAGATATGGCTAGGTTTGGTTAAGATATGGCTAGGTTTGGTTAAGATATGGCTAGGTTTGGCTAAGATATGGCTTGGTTTGGTTAAGATTTGGGTAGGTTCGGTTAAGATATGGCTAGGTTTGGTTAAGATATTGCTCTGTTAGGTTAAGATATGGCTAGGTTTGGTTAAGATATGGCTAGGTTTGGTTAAGATATGGCTAGGTTTGGTTAAGATATGGCTAGGTTTGGTTAAGATATGGCTAGGTTTGGCTAAGATATGGCTTGGTTTGGTTAAGATTTGGGTAGGTTCGGTTAAGATATGGCTAGGTTTGGTTAAGATATGGCCAGGTTTGGTTAAGATATGGCTAGGTTTGGTTAAGATATGGCTAGGTTTGGCTAAGATATGGTTAGGTTTGGTTAAGATATGGCTAGGTTTGGCTAAGATATGGTTAGGTTTGGTTAAGATATGGCTAGGTTTGGTTAGGTAGTCTTCTTTGGGATAGAATCACGACTATATTAGATTAAGTTTTCGTTAGATGACGTTTGGCTACGCTGGGTTAGGTGAGGCTGGATAAGATTAGGTTGGCAGGATAGTCAGGTTAGGTCGTGGTTTTTTTTCAGGAGTTGACGGACCTCGAGGGAGTAGACGGATGGGTTGATGGTAGACAGGATCAAACACGACCCCATCTATCAGCCACAGAGACAATAGAAAGAATTCTTCCAGTGTCAGAGTTGGGAAGAAGGGAAAAGGAGGAGGCATGAGACTCTATATATCAAAGTGCATATATGATAGAGCGCAATAGACAGGCGATTGAGGGTTGAAAGGCGGAGCCCAGGAGCCAGCTCTCATCTCTCTCAAGTTCAAGTAGGTGGGTAAAACTGTAAGTTCGGAAGGTACTATTTTTTGTGGACCTCACCTTCGTGAGAGATGGAAAAAAATTAAAAAGTTTTGAGATTTATCATCAGGAATGAGAAAATATGAGTCTCGTTGCTCTCATAAACAACTGCTCGTTAAGCCAGCCGCCGAACCTCACCAGTGACAAGCGGTTTACACACGACTCACAACGATTCACAACGACTCACAACGGCTCACAAACGTCTCACAACGACTCACAATGACTCACAATGACTCCCAACGACTCACAACGACTCACAATGACTCACAACGACTCACAACTATTCACAACTATTCACAACGACTCATATCAACTCACAACGACTCACAACGACTCACAACGTCTCACAACGACTCACAACGACTCATAACGACTCACAACGACTTACAACGACTCACAACATCTCACAACGACTCACAACGACTCACAACGATTCACAACGACTCACAACTACTCACAACGACTCACAACTACTCACAACAACTCCCAACGACTCACAACGATTCACAACGACTCACAACGACTCACAACTACTCACAACGACTCACAACTACTCACAACAACTCCCAACGACTCACAACGATTCACAACTACTCACAACGACTCACAACGACTCACAACGACTCACAACGACTCACAACGATTCACAACGACTCACAACAACTCACAACGACTCACAACGACTCACAATGACTCACAATTGATGACGTGTGAACATTTCTCGAGCTGGGCTTTGCTGCCGACCTGGATTCGAACCCCAGTCCTGCAAATGCCTCACATACCACTCACTTCAACCTGAAATAATCGCGCAAAGGAACCTAAACACCTAACCATTACGACTACGATAGGTGTAGTGCCCATATCTTAAGAAGCACATCAACAAACTGGAAAAGGTGCAAAGACATGCTACTAAGTGGCTCCCAGAACTGAAGGGCAAGAGCTACGAGGAGAGGTTAGAGGCATTAAATATGCCAAAACTAGAAGACAGAAGAAAAAGAGGTGATATGATCACTACATACAAAATAGTAACAGGAATTGATAAAATCGATAGGGAAGATTTCGTGAGACCTGGAACGTTAAGAACAAGAGGTCATAGATATAAACTAGCTAAACACAGATGCCGAAGAAATATAAGAAAATTCCCTTTCGCAAACAGAGTGGTAGACGGTTGGAACAAGTTAGGTGAGAAGGTGGTGGAGGCCAAGACCGTCAGTAGTTTCAAAGCGTTATATGACAAAGAGTGCTGGGAAGACGGGACACCATGAGCGTAGCTCTCATCCTGTAACTATACACTTAGGTAATTACACTTAGGTAATTACTATGTATATAACTATTACATATAACATCTACATAAATAACATATAACTTCTACATAAATAAAAATGGAAATGTTCGTATGTTTAAAATCGATAAACTTTGAAAGTTCTTCACCGATTGCTTTCAAATTTTCACACAATGTTCCATTCGCATCTGAGCGGATTTAATATACATACTATATAGATATGTCACGTCTGTAACGAGAAATTTTTATTTTTTTTTAAATTGTGTTTTTCATATGTTTTTCATGTGAGGGGAAATCTTCGAAACATCTTTACCGATTGATATGAATTTTTGACACAACGTTGCATTCGAATAGGTGCGTGTTTTTATGTACCTACTATTTACATGCCTCATCTGTGACAGGAAAAAAACATGCTTTTTTGAAAAAAACAACGCTATCTGTTGGATGTAAGTGCAACAGATGCTGTTATCTCCGAAAGTTCTTCACCAATTGGTTTGGAAATTTTGACACAACGTTCCATTCGAATACGTGCGGGTTTTTATATTCCTACCATATAGATACAAAACCAGTCACAGGTAAAAACATGTTTTTTGGGGGGAAAACAGCGCCATCTGTTGCACGTAAGAGCAACACATGTTATACTAAATGTGTTACGATTCCATTTCAATATTTCCGATTGCATTGATAAATTGAATTTTCTTAAATTTAGATTAATTTTCATTATTATTTAATTATTTTGCGTATCACTGCGTTGGAATTGAGCTGTGTTGTTTACCATATCGTTCATTTCGTTAGTATAGTTTATTTTTTTAATTTTTCATTGTTTTTCATTTCGTTTTTTAACTTCTTATTTTTCACTGATGGGAACATCAGATCATTTGATGTTCCCAATTTTCTGAAGGGAATATCATGATGATTTTGAAATGCATCGGATGATGGAGTGTGGAATGGTGGGGAGGACGAGGGGACTGCTAGTGTATATATATATATATATATATATATATATATATATATATATATATATATATATATATATATATATATATATATATATATATATATATATATATATATATATATATATATATATATATATATATATATATATATATGACAATGTCAGACCACGGAGGAAAATGAAACAGGAATTTCCTTAAGTACTTTCGTATATTAAATACATCTTCAGAAGGAATCCTTCTGAAGATGTATTTAATATACGAAAGTACTTAAGGAAATTCCTGTTTCATTTTTCCTCCGTGGTCTGACATTGTCACATACTTAATCACGTGTTTATTTTCGTGATATACACACATATCTATATATATATATTCCCAGGAGCAACGCACTTGGTATCTACAGGACGCCTTAATCCGCTAGACCATCACGACCGGACAAAAAGAAGTGATAGCCGAAGCTATTTGAACCACTTCCCCGCCGGCACTCGGATGCCGGAGGGGAAGTGGTTAACTTACTCATGAGAAACTCTCCAAACATAAAGCAGGACGCTTTAAATGAGACCAATGTCGTCTATGCCTTCAAATGCCCACTTGAGGACTGTAAGCCTCAAAGAATTCAGTATATAGGCAAGACAACAACATCTCTTTCCAGGCGATTAACAATGCATGAACAACAGGGCTCCATTAAGGAACATATAATCTCTTCCCACAACCAGACCATCACCAGAGAAGTCTTAACAAAAAACACGGAAATCAACGATAGATACAGCGATAGCAGGCGGTTTGATATCTGCGAGGCACTACACATTAAGAAGTCAATACCAGCAATCAACAGCCAATTAATGCACAACTGTATTATACCCACTTCAAGACTCCGCACCAATATAGAAGCATCAAGAAATATGGGCCAATAGGCCCTTTGCAGTTACTTCCATTCTTCCCTTTAACTTACCCAATATTATACCCATTGTTTCGTGTTCTGTCTTGTGTTGAAAGTTTGTTTTCACCTCATCCAAAACTGTTGTACCATATCACCTCACCCTAATTTAGGTATAAAATAAAAGCTGTTTAAACTCTGTTTAGTGTTTGCAGGTTATAGTTGTGTGTGTGAAAACTAAAGTCTTTGAAAATGTAATAAGTTATTACGAAACGCGTTCAAGTGTCGCGTCAGACTAGAAATAAAAATGAATTTCGGAGAATTGATTTTTCAATTACCACCGACAATGAAAAGAAACATAAGAAATATTGAGAAAATCCGTGTTAGAATTATTAATCTTACTTTTTCGGTCATATTTAATAATATATATATATATATATATATATATATATATATATATATATATATATATATATATATATATATATATATATATATATATATATATATATATATATATATATATATATATATATATATATATATATATATTAGTATATTTTGGTAGCAGTCTTTCCTGTAGACATATATTATTAAATATGACCGAAAAAGTAAGATTAATAATTCTAACACGAATTTTCTCGATCTTTCGTACATTTCTTTTCACTGTTGGTGGTAATTCAAAAATCAATTCTCCAAAATTAATTTTTATTTCTAGTCTGACACGACACTTGAGCGCGTTTCGTAAAACTTATTACATTTTCAAAGACTTTAGTTTACACATACACAACTGAATAGAACTTACACATCTCCGATTTGTTTATATCTACTTTTGAGTGAGGTGGATGGGGTGAGGTGGTATTAATAGGTATTAATTTCATCAACACAAGACAGAACACGAAACAATGGGTATTGAATGAAAGTGATTGTAGAAGGCCTATTGGTCCATATTTCTTGATGCTTCTATATTGGAGCGGAGTCTTGAGGTGGGTAGAATATAGTTGTGCATTAATTGGCTGTTGATTGCTGGTGTTGACTTTTTAATGTGTAGTGCCTCGCAAACGTCAAGCCGCCTGCTATCGCTGTATCTATCGATGATTTCTGTGTTGTTTACTAGGATTTCTCTGGCGATGGTTTGGTTGTGGGAAGAGATTATATGTTCCTTAGTGGAGCCCTGTTGCTTATGCATCGTTAAACGCCTAGAAAGAGATGTTGTTGTCTTGCCTATATACTGGGTTTTTTGGAGCTTACAGTCCCCAAGAGGGCATTTGAAGGCATAGACGACGTTAGTCTCTTTTAAAGCGTTCTGTTTTGTGTCTGGAGAGTTTCTCATGAGTAGGCTGGCCGTTTTTCTGGTTTTATAGTAAATCGTCAGTTGCATCCTCTGATTTTTGTCTGTAGGGATAACGTTTCTATTACGCATTTTGACATTTTCATACGCATATCCAGGTTTATATTCCCCAATAATCTTTGGCAGGTGGAGTCCAGATTTCTTGGCGTTCACAGTTTCGATCAATTTGTTGACCTTTGCTTTCAGTTCGGCTGTAGTGTCCTTCGTTACCCTTTGGAATTGTCAAATTGCGTATGGAAATGTCAAGACACACAAGCCCAATATATATATATATATATATATATATATATATATATATATATATATATATATATATATATATATATATATATATATATATATATATATATATGGACACATTTTCCCTCATATATATGAGGGAAAATGTAGAAAAATATAAAAAAACAAACAAATAAAACGTGCATTCCATGACTCTGGAAAACAACTTCCCCCTTTGATTTAAGGTGTTAAAAAGTCGGGCCCCAGAACTGAAGCTCAACCACACATTCGGGCACAACTGGGTAAAAAAACACACACACACACCATTATCCACACACAAACACCATTATCAAAACACACACACACCATTATCAAAACACACACACACCATTATCAAAACACACACACACCATTATCAAAACACACACACACCATTATCAAAACACACACACACCATTATCAAAACACACACCATTATCCACACACAAACAATATCAACACACACACCATTATCAAAACACACACACACCATTATCAAAACACACACACACCATTATCAAAACACACACACCATTATCCACACACAAACAATATCAACACACACACCATTATCAAAACACACACACACCATTATCAAAACACACACACACCATTATCAAAACACACACACCATTATCCACACACAAACAATATCAACACACACGAATACACGAATAAAATGATCTATTTCCCCTCTCACGAATTATCTCATTAACTCATGAAAATCTTTTAATATTTCATATTTCCCTCTACAACGTTCTTGAGCTGTGGCCGGATTGACAAACTTTATGAAATAATCACAGCGGGTTTGAGAACTTTTCTGATAGACTTATCTTTAATGTTTTTAATATCATTATTGACTTTAATTGGAGTGCTTCGTTAGCGGGGAATTAGGAGGCTCGTGTGAAGGACTTACACCCACACGAGAACGATCCCAAACTTCCACCAAAACGGAGGAAGAAAATATTATTAAGAGGCTTCCGCAACAGCTCTGAAAAAAGAGGTTTCAAGGAACCTTTGATGCCTCTTGAAACCTTTATTCCAGAGCTCCTCTTTCCCCTCCTCTTCACTCTTACTCTCCCTCTTACTCTCACTCACACGAATAAGCGCATCATTAGAGGGGTTTGAACTCTTAGGTTAAAAAAAAACAGAGACAGTTTAAGCGTATTTGAAGCTTTTTATCGTAGCTTTTTATTTGTGCAAATGAATCTCTCTCTTCAACACCATAATATTCCAAGCATCGGCCGCTTCCAGAAGCACAGTGGTCAATACTTCTCATGTAATATACAGTCACTTATTAATGTATATTGTAAATACTTGTGTATAAAAAGTATTTACATATATACATATGTATATACATAAGGACTTATTGTTCTGTAATACAAGAGATATTTTATATATTATTTGCTTTTAATATTTCTCTATAAAAGCCCCAATGGTATTTATGTGTGAATCATGCAGCCAATCCTCATCAACACAGCAGACTGTCCTCATCAACACAGCAGACCGGCCTCATCAACACAGCAGACCGGCCTCATCAACACAGCAGACCGTCCTCATCAACACAGCAGACCGGCCTCATCAACACAACAGACCGTCCTCATCAACACAGCAGACCGTCCTCATCAACACAGCAGACTGTCCTCATCAACACAGCAGACCGGCCTCATCAACACAGCAGACCGGCCTCATCAACATAGCAGACCGTCCTCATCAACACAGCAGACCGTCCTCATCAACACAGCAGACCGTCCTCATCAACACAGCAGACCAGCCTCATCAACACAGCAGACCGTCATCAACACAGCAGACCGTCATCATCAACACAGCAGACCGTCCTCATCAACACAACAGACCGTCCTCATCAACACAGCAGACCGTCCTCATCAACACAGCAGACCGGCCTCATCAACACAGCAGACCGTCATCATCAACACAGCAGACCGTCCTCATCAACACAGCAGACCGTCATCATCAACACAACAGACCGTCCTCATCAACACAACAGACCAGCCTCATCAACACAGCAGACCGTCCTCATCAACACAGCAGACCGTCCTCATCAACACAGCAGACCGTCATCATCAACACAGCAGACCGTCATCATCAACACAGCAGACCGTATACACCCGCTGCATATTCCAATTTTGGTCTCATGAAGGTGGTGAATGTCTTTAATATTTCGCCATCCCCCTGGAAACACAAACCGAAACTGTCTCTATTTTCCGCTTGTTACAACTTGTAATAAAGTTGTTACATCTTGGCTTAACGTGTTTATGACGTATTAGAACGTTGTTACAACTTGCTATATTGGTTGTTATAACTGGTTAGGAGGTGTTAAAACTTGTTCGAACGTTGTACCAACGTCGTAGTTTCGGTGTGTGTTTGGCGGGCCGTGTATATAAAGGCCGTTGTGGGGTTGTGTAACATAGACTCCTCGCACATGTTGTTTATGTGGTCGTCTTATGACAGTCTGCTGTACAGTACCACCCGTTTAATTTGTTAGTCGTGTGTGTGGTCTATTTTCTCATGTTACACACTCCATAACGTGGCATTTATTCGTATTTAATTTAATTGGCCACGTTTTGCGCCCAATCACTTGGGGTGGGCGGTAGAGCGACGGTTTCGCTTCATGCAGGTCGGCGTTCAATCACCGACCGTCCACAAGTGGTTGGGCACCATTCCTTTTCCCCCCCGTCCCATCCCTAATCCTTATCCTGACCCCTTCCATGTGCTATATAGTCGTAATGTCTTGGCGCTTTCCCATTATAGTTCCCTCTCTCTCTCCATTCACTTATTTTGTCCAGGTCATCTTGAAGGACATGACTATTGTGACTCTGGCCTTAGCATCATCATAGCATCATCATAGCATTATCTTAGCATCATCATAGCATCATCATAGCATTATCTTAGCATCATCATAGCAAGGGAGCCGGTCGGCCGAGCGAATAGCACGCTGGACTTGTGATCCCGTGGTCCCGGGTTCGATCCCGGGCGCGGCGAGAAACAATGGGCAGAATTTCTTTCACCTTATGCCCCTGTTACATAGCAGTAAAATAGGTACCTGGGTGTTAGTCAGCTGTCACGGGCTGCTTCCTGGGGGTGGAGGCCTGGTCGAGGACCGGGCCGCGGGGACACAAAAGCCCCGAAATCATCTCAAGATAACCTCAGGAAGAGGAAGAAGATAGATCGTCTGTGTAAACAATGAACATTACTGGAGCAAGAACTGAACCCTGTGGGACTCCTCTTGCAACATTTCTCTGGTTATGTTCATGTCTGTGATTACCGCCCTTATCTGTCTGTCGGGTAGAGAACATTTATTTGTTGACCACACCACACACACTAGAAGGTGAAGGGACGACGACGTTTCGGTCCGTCCTGGACCATTCTCGAGTCGATTGCCTTGAGAATGGTCCAGGACGGACCGAAATGTCGTCGTCCCTTCACCTTCTAGTGTGTGTGGTGCAACCCGTTCTCGCAAATTCGTAAAGTCAATATTGACTTATTAACTACGTGCATAGGTGATATACTAAACATAATAGATACCCTTAAAAAGATTCATAGAAAACACCGACCTTACCTAACCTTGTTAGTATCTTAAGATAAGCATCTTATTGCTTCGTAATTACAATTATTATTTAACCTATACCTATTATAGGTTAGGTAATAATTGTAATTACGAAGCAATAAGATGCTTATGTTAAGATACTAACAAGGTTAGGTAAGGTCGGTGTTTTCTATGAATCTTTTAAAGGGTATCTATTATGTTAAGTATGTCACCTATGCACATATTTAATAAGTCAATATTGACTTATTAAATTTGCGAGAACGGGTGGCACCACACACACTAGAAGGTGAAGGGACGACGACATTTCGGTCCGTCCTGGACCATTCTCAAGGCAATCGACTCGAGAATGGTCCAGGACGGACCGAAACGTCGTCGTCCCTTCACCTTCTAGTGTGTGGTCTGGTCAATTTACTTTAGCCACGTTATTGTGACTCATCGCCTGCATAGAGAACATTTATTATTGATGCTGAAGCCTCCGGGGCTAATCTGTTCCAGTTTCCAGAAAAGCTTCTTATGTGAGACTGTCAGAAGCCTTTTTTCAGGACCAGATGAATGCAGTCAACCCAACCATCTCTTTCCTATAAAATCTTTATAAGGCTCTGTCACTGAAACTAACTTGATTTATTTCACAGGATCTTACATTTGGAAAACTCTACTGTCTTTGATTTGATTATGTCTCTGAAGGTGTTCTGTCAAATTTGATTTTAATAATTTTTCTCTAGTGTTTTTTAACTGTTTTTTTAATAGTGTTTTTAACATGCTTGACAACTATACATGTTTTTATAATTAAGAGGGTCTTGCCTGCAATCATTTTAGTAGACTGGAACTGTGTTTGCCTTTCATCATATCTCTCCCAAGACTCCTGAACACAAAGATGATTGACAAGAGGAGTGCTGAGTTAAGATGCTCATTCTCTCTGAACCTAAAGGTGATTCTCCATCCGGGTCTATCCACTCTATCCTATCTGGCTCAGGTGACTATTTTCTAACTATCCTCCTCGTGAATTGTTGTCCACTTCGTCTCGAGTCTCCTCTGTGGACTACCCAACCACTTGAGCTGGAGGGTAGAGCGACGGTCTCGCTTCATGCAGGTCGGCGTTCAATCCCCGACTGTCCACAAGTGGTTGGGCACCATTCCTTGCCTCCCACCGTCCCATCACAAATCCTTATCCTGACCCCTTCCCAGTGCCATATAGTCGTAATGGCTTGGCGCTTTTCCCCTAATAGTTTCCTTCCTCTATGCAGTCTATTATTTTCTGAAATTCTATTATATCCGGAACTCTGAAAACTCTTGGTTTGCACAAACACTCTTTGGAAGTGTTTGTTTAGTGTGATAAACATTTGTTTATCATTTGTTTAGTGTGATAAACATTTGTTTATCATTTGTTTAGTGTGATAAACATTTGTTTATCATTCACCCATGAATCTTTTCCCCAATTTTGGGGCTCAGGTCGGCGGAAGGGACAGCACGCTGGACTTGTGATCCTGTGGTCCTGGGTTCGATCCCAGGCGCCGGCGAGAAACAATGGGCAGAGTTTCTTTCACCCTATGCCCCTGTTACCTAGCAGTAAAATAGGTACCTGGGTGTTAGTCAGCTGTCACGGGCTGCTTCCTGGGGGTGGAGGCCTGGTCGAGGACCGGGCCGCGGGGACACTAAAGCCCCGAAATCATCTCAAGATAACCTCAAGATAACCTCAGAATTTTATCTTTTTTACCTGCAATTTTTTCTTTTTAATGAATCTGTAGGATTCATAATAGGTCTGGTTCCGTTTTTTTCACATATCCGTAATCCCTCTGTCAACGGTCCGTTCCACGTCTGTTGTCACTGTTATGTACATGTTTGTTGCTTGTTTGTACTGCTGGTATGTGTTGCGAACCTGGGGGCCAGATTCACGAAGCAGTTACGCAAGCACTTACGAACCTGGGGGCCAGATTCACGAAGCAGTTACGCAAGCACTTACGAACCTGGGGGCCAGATTCACGAAGCAGTTACGCAAGCACTTACGAACCTGGGGGCCAGATTCACGAAGCAGTTACGCAAGCACTTACGAACCTGGGACCAGATTCACGAAGCAGTTACGCAAGCACTTACGAACTTGGGACCAGATTCACGAAGCAGTTACGCAAGCACTTACGAACCTGTACATCTTTCCTCAATCTTTTACGGCTTTGTTTACAATTATTAAACAGTTAATGAGCTCTGAAGCACCAGGAGGCTGTTTATAACAATAACAACAGTTGATTGGCAAGTTTTCCTGCTTGTAAACTGTTTAATAAATGTAACCAAAGCCGTCAAAGACTGAGAAAAGATGTACAGGTTCGT
>NC_091180.1:18859024-18886524 GCF_040958095.1 Procambarus clarkii | reverse complement strand
TGGTGTCAGCAAGGCGGACAACCCGCCTGCTGTCATAACATGGTGTCAGCAAGGCGGACAGCCCGCCTGCTATCATAACATGGTGTCAGCAAGGCGGACAGCCCGCCTGCTGTCATAACATGGTGTCAGCAAGGTGGACAGCCCGCCTGCTGTCATAACATGGTGTCAGCAAGGCGGACAGCCCGCCTGCTGTCATAACATGGTGTCAGCAAGGCGGACAACCCGCCTGCTGTCATAACACAGTGTCAGCAAGGCGGACAGCCCGCCTGCTATCATAACATGGTGTCAGCAAGGCGGACAGCCCGCCTGCTGTCATAACATGGTGTCAGCAAGGCGGACAGCCCGCCTGCTGTCATAACATGGTGTCAGCAAGGCGGACAGCCCGCCTGCTGTCATAACATAGTGTCCCCTCCCCCCACCTGTCTTCTGTTCCAACCCCCCCCCCTCCCCCCGGCTTCTCCTACGTGCAGGCTTCACAGCAGAGAGAGAGGTTTGTGAGAGAGAGAGAGAGAGAGAGAGAGAGAGAGAGAGAGAGAGAGAGAGAGAGAGAGAGAGAGAGAGAGAGAGAGAGAGAGAGAGAGAGAGAGAGAGAGAGAGAGAGAGAGAGAGAGAGAGAGAGAGAGAGAGAGAGAGAGAGAGGGAGAGAGAGAGAGAGAGAGAGAGAGAGAGAGAGAGAGAGAGAGAGAGAGAGAGAGAGAGAGAGAGAGAGAGAGAGAGAGAGAGAGAGAGAGAGAGAGAGAGACAGAGAGAGAGAGAGAGAGAGAGAGAGAGAGAGAGAGAGAGAGAGAGACAGAGAGAGAGAGAGAGAGAGAGAGAGAGAGAGAGAGAGAGAGAGAGAGAGAGAGAGATAGAGAGAGAGAGAGAGAGACCCATCACCCCAGGGGCCACGTTGACCAGTCTTGCAGTCATGCAACAGAGCAATATTCGCAACATTCCCCTAAACTGTAAACATTTCTCAAGGCTCTAAAAATATGCTCTATCTATAGAGGAGACGAATGAGGTATCACATAATATATACATATACATGGAAGGTTCTAGAAAGCCTAAGTTCTCAGAGGAATATAACAGCATACCACAGTCAGAGATATACGGTAGGAAGTGCAGAATATAACCCAGTGTGAGGAGTAGAGGATATCATACACGCGCAGATATTCGGGTCTATGCGTGGTACTGCAAGCAACAGCCTGTTGGATCATGTTATTGCAAGGTAAGGCCTGGCATCAGGCTTTCGGAAGTCAAGGCCACTCCAGGTATGGTCTTCATACAGCTAGTCAATCTTTTTGATCAGCCGGATGGTGGCGCCCACAACTCAAGGCGTTCAGCCGGATGGTAGCGCCCACAACTCAAGGAGCTCAGCCGTCAAGAAAATGGGGTAAAGTAGGAAAAATAGGGTCAATGAGAAAGATGAATGATCCAAAACAAGTTGCATGTTGAAAGCTCTATAAAGCAACTCAACTCCGTCTCTGGAGACGTCATTGCTTATTCTTGTAAAGTCTCTTAACAGACAGACGACTCCGAGAGGGGACATTCCGGGGTTCGAACACCATCATGTGTTCGTATCGCCTCGACAGGTATTTATTGCCGTGCTATTTATTGCCTCAGATAGTACTTGCTGAAGCTGGGTTGCTACGGCAGGTTGTAACACGGACACCGGATTATGATGGATAACATGTTTGTAAGTCAGAGGACACACACACACACACACACACACACACACACACACACACACACACACACACACACACACACACACACACACACACACACACACACACACACACACACACACACACACACACACACACACACACACACACACACACACACACACACAGAGCCAGAGGGGGAGGGGGGGGGGGTGGCAGTGGTTCGGTTGAAAGATTAATGAACATTTAGTCTCGAGCACTTGGATTCGAACTGGGTTTTTGACCAGTGTTGAGGGCTTGTGTCCTCAGCCAGCCTCTGAGTCAAGCTAAGAGAGTGAACTCACTTAAAGCGGGTCAGCTTCACCTAGTGCCAGCTTCACCTTGTGCCAACTTCACAGAGTGCCAGCTTCACAGATCGCCAACTTCACAGAGGGCCAGCTTCACAGAGGGCCAGCTTCACAGAGGGCCAGCTTCACAGAGGGCCAGCTTCACAGAGGGCCAGCTACACAGAGGGCCAGCTTCACAGAGGGCCAGCTACACAGAGGGCCAGCTTCACAGATCGCCAGCTTCACAGAGGGCCAGCTTCACAGAGGGCCAACTTCACAGAGGGCCAGCTTCACAGAGGGCCAGCTTCACAGAGGGCCAGCTTCACAGAGGGCCAGTTACACAGAGGGCCAACTTCACAGAGGGCCAGCTTCACAGATCGCCAGCTTCACAGAGGGTCAACTTCACAGAGGGTCAGCTTCACAGATCGCCAGCTTCACAGAGGGCCAACTTCACAGAGGGTCAGCTTCACAGATCGCCAGCTTCACAGAGGGCCAACTTCACAGAGGGCCAGCTTCATAGAGGGCCAGCTTCACAGAGGGCCAGCTTCACAGAGGGCCAGCTACACAGAGGGCCAGCTTCACAGATGGCCAGCTTCACAGAGGCCCAGGTTCACAGAGGGGCAGCTTTCAAAGGGCCAGTTTCACCTAGTGCTAGCTTCACCTAGTGCTAGCTTCACCTAGTGCCAGCTTCACAGAGTATCAGCTTCACAGAGTGCCAGCTTCACCTAGTACAAGCTTCATCTAGTGCCAGCTTCACAGAGTGCCAGCTTCACCTAGTGCCAGCTTCACCTAGTTCCAGCTTCACAGAGGGCCAGCTTCATCTAGTGCCAGCTTCACAGAGTGCCAGCTTCACAGAGTGCCAGCTTCACCTAGTGCCAGCTTCACCTAGTACCAGCTTCATCTAGTGCCAGCTTCACAGAGTGCCAGCTTCACAGAGTGCCAGCTTCACAGAGGGCCAGCTTCACAGAGGGCCAGCTTCACAGAGGGCCAGCTTCACAGAGGGCCAGCTACACAGAGGGCCAGCTTCACAGAGGGCCAGCTACACAGAGGGCCAGCTTCACAGATCGCCAGCTTCACAGAGGGCCAGCTTCACAGAGGGCCAACTTCACAGAGGGCCAGCTTCACAGAGGGCCAGCTTCACAGAGGGCCAGCTTCACAGAGGGCCAGTTACACAGAGGGCCAACTTCACAGAGGGCCAGCTTCACAGATCGCCAGCTTCACAGAGGGTCAACTTCACAGAGGGTCAGCTTCACAGATCGCCAGCTTCACAGAGGGCCAACTTCACAGAGGGTCAGCTTCACAGATCGCCAGCTTCACAGAGGGCCAACTTCACAGAGGGCCAGCTTCATAGAGGGCCAGCTTCACAGAGGGCCAGCTTCACAGAGGGCCAGCTACACAGAGGGCCAGCTTCACAGATGGCCAGCTTCACAGAGGCCCAGGTTCACAGAGGGGCAGCTTTCAAAGGGCCAGTTTCACCTAGTGCTAGCTTCACCTAGTGCTAGCTTCACCTAGTGCCAGCTTCACAGAGTATCAGCTTCACAGAGTGCCAGCTTCACCTAGTACAAGCTTCATCTAGTGCCAGCTTCACAGAGTGCCAGCTTCACCTAGTGCCAGCTTCACCTAGTTCCAGCTTCACAGAGGGCCAGCTTCATCTAGTGCCAGCTTCACAGAGTGCCAGCTTCACAGAGTGCCAGCTTCACCTAGTGCCAGCTTCACCTAGTACCAGCTTCATCTAGTGCCAGCTTCACAGAGTGCCAGCTTCACAGAGTGCCAGCTTCACAGAGTGCCAGCTTCACAGAGTGCCAGCTTCACAGAGTGCCAGCTTCATCTAGTGCCAGCTTCATCTAGTGCCAGCTTCACCTAGTACCAGCTTCATCTAGTACCAGCTTCACAGAGTGCCAGCTTCACCTAGTACCAGCTTCATCTAGTGCCAGTTTCACAGAGGGCCAGCTTCACAGAGGGCCAGCTTCACAGAGGGCCAGCTTCACAGAGTGCCAGCTTCTAAGAGTGCCAGCTTCACAGAGGGCCAGCTACACAGAGGGCCAGCTTCACAGAGGGCCAGCTACACAGAGGCCCAGCTTCACAGAGGGCCAGCTTCACAGAGTGCCAGCTTCTAAGAGTGCCAGCTTTACAGAGGGCCAGCTACACAGAAGGCCAGCTTCACAGAGGACCAGCGTCACAGAGGGTCAGCTTTACAGAGTGCCAGCTACACAGAGGGCCAGCTTCACAGAGTGCCAGCTTCTAAGAGTGCCAGCTACACAGAGGGCCAGCTTCACAGAGGGCCAGCTTCACAGAGGGCCAGCTTCACAGAGTGCCAGCTTCACAGAGGGCCAGCTACACAGAGGGCCAGCTTCACAGAGTGCCAGCTTCTAAGAGTGCCAGCTTCTAAGAGTGCCAGCTACACAGAGGGCCAGCTTCACAGAGGGCCAGCTTCACAGAGGGCCAGCTTCACAGAGTGCCAGCTTCACAGAGGACCAGCGTCACAGAGGGCCAGCTTCACAGAGGGCTAGCTTCACAGAGGGCCAGCTTCACAGAGGGCCAGCTTTACAGCGGGCCAGCTTCACAGAGGGCCAGCTTCACAGAGGGCCAGCTTCACAGAGTGCCAGCTTCACAGAGGGCCAGCTTCACAGAGTGCCAGCTTCACAGAGTGCTAGCTTCACAGAGTGCCAGCTTCACAAAGTGCCAGCTTCTTATAGTGCCAGCCTCACCTTGTGCCAGCTTCACAGAGTGACAGCTTCACAAAGTGCCATCTTCTTATAGTGCCAGCTTCACCTTGTGCCAGCTTCACAGAGGACCAGCTTCACAGAGGACCAGCTTCACAGAGGACCAGCTTCACAGAGGGCCAGCTACACAGAGGGCCAGCTTCACAGAGGACCAGCTTCACAGAGGGCCAGCTACACAGAGGGCCAGCTTCACAGAGGGCCAGCTACACAGAGGGCCAGCTTCACAGAGGGCCAGCTACACAGAGGACCAGCTTCACAGAGGACCAGCTTCACAGAGTGCCAGCTTCACAGAGGACCAGCTTCACAGAGGACCAGCTTCACAGAGTGCCAGCTTCACAGAGGATCAGCTTCACAGAGGACCAGCTACACAGAGTGCCAGCTTCACAGAGGACCAGCTTCACAGAGGACCAGCTTCACAGAGTGCCAGCTTCACAGAGGACCAGCTTCACAGAGTGCCAGCTTCACAGAGTGCCAGCTTCACAGAGTGCCAGCTTCACTGAGTGCCAACATTACAATAAGCAAACTGACATAAAGGAAAGGAGAGAAAATCCGAAACTTTCTCCAACAAGGAGTTCTGGGTCGTTTGGTCAGCTGAGAGAAGTTGTTAAGGAAGGTTCAAGACCCTCTCCTTAGACACGAGGAAGACACTCCTCCTCCTGACCGAGGGGGAGTGACCGAGGGAGAGTGACCGAGGGGGAGTGACCGAGGGGGAGTGACCGAGGGAGAGTGACCGAGGGAGAGTGACCGAGGGAGAGTGACCGAGGGGGAGTGACCGAGTGACAGTGACCGAGTGACAGTGACCGAGTGAGAGTGACCGAGTGAGAATGACCGAGCTAGAGTGACCGAGTGAGAGTGACCGAGTGAGAGTGACCGAGTGAGAGTGACCGAGTGAGAGTGACCGAGTGAGAGTGACCGAGTGAGAATGACCGAGCTAGAGTGACCGAGTGAGAGTGACCGAGTGAGAGTGACCGAGTGAGAGTGACCAAGTGAGAGTGACCGAGTGAGAGTGACCGAGTGAGAATGACCGAGCTAGAGTGACCGAGTGAGAGTGACCGAGTGAGAGTGACCGAGTGAGAATGACCGAGCTAGAGTGACCGAGTGAGAGTGACCGAGTGAGAGTGACCGAGTGAGAGTGACCGAGTGAGAGTGACCGAGGGAGAGTGACCGAGGGAGAGTGACCGAGAGTAACCGAGGGAGAGTGACCGAGGGAGAGTGACCGAGGGGGAGTGACCGAGGGGGAGTGACCGAGTGAGAATGACCGAGCTAGAGTGACCGAGTGAGAGTGACCGAGTGAGAGTGACCGAGTGAGAGTGACCGAGTGAGAATGACCGAGCTAGAGTGACCGAGTGAGAGTGACCGAGTGAGAGTGACCGAGTGAGAGTGACCGAGTGAGAGTGACCGAGTGAGAGTGACCGAGTGAGAGTCTGCCTGACTTTCACCACACAATAAAGCACAGACAAACAAAAACATTTCAGAAGCAAACACACCATGTTTTTCTGCCCTGTAGGAGAGAGAGAGAGAGAGAGAGAGAGAGAGAGAGAGAGAGAGAGAGAGAGAGAGAGAGACAGAGACAGAGACAGAGACAGAGACAGACAGACAGACAGACAGAGAGAGACAGACAGACAGACAGACAGACAGAGACAGAGAGAGTAAGAAAAATAGACCCGGGCACCGCCGGCTACACCTCCCATCCACGACATAAACAAAAAAAAGGGGGAATTAAATTACCGAACCAAAACGGCTCCTCCATAAACCTCTGTTTGGATTCTTTCACATATTTTTCCATTTGGCTTCCAGTAGCACTTAGGCTGATTGCTTCAAGACATAATGGAACCGCCTACACGACACTTTCCGGCCTCGTGATCTCTCAAAACACTTTTTTTGAGCTCAGATTAAAAATTTATATCTCTAGATTTTCTAGATTTTTTTGGTTGGGCAAAATAGGAGTTTTTTTTGGCTCTAGGGGATTTTTTAATTGATTTGTCAAAGGGGGTATTTTTTCTGAGCTTCATTTCGGGTTATTTTAAGGTTAATAGTAAGTGCTGTTAACAGGACTGGTGGTTTGGGTTTACTGTTTACCTGTCTAAGTGGTTTAGCCTCACTGTTTACCTGTCTAAGTGGTTTAGACTCACTGTTTACCTGTCTAAGTGGTTTAGCCTCACTGTTTACTTGTGTAAATGGTTTATACTCACTGTTTACCTGTCTAAGTGGTTTAGACTCATAACCTGTCTACGGACATAGCTTGGTTGCGCTAGAAAGCTGTTAAACTCTCTCTACGACACACACTTTTTAAAACAATTTCACGCATAAGAGGACTCCAAGCGCTTGTGCTGTCGCGCATGCGCGGATACCCGGCGCTGCTTCCTTGGCGCATGCGTTGATGCCTCGTGATGAGCGTGCGACGCATGCGCGAACGTTCTGCGCTATAACTATACCGCGCATGCGCCTGTCTTTTGCACCTCTGGCATTTGCAAAACATCCCACAAACTGCGTTCATTCCATCCAGCGGCTGACTCCTCTGAGACGTCTTCAGAATGCGTTCATTCCATCCAGCGGCTGACCCCTCTGAGACGTCTTCAGAATGCGTTCATTCCATCCAGCGGCTGACCCCCTCTGAGACGTCTTCAGAATGCGTTCATTCCATCCAGCGGCTGACCCCCTCTGAGACGTCCTCAGAATGCGTTCATTCCATCCAGCGGCTGACCCCTCTGAGACGTTTTCAGAATGCGTTCATTCCATCCAGCGGCTGACCCCCTCTGAGACGTCTACAGAATGCGTTCATTCCATCCAGCGGCTGACCCCCTCTGAGACGTCCTCAGAATGCGTTCATTCCATCCAGCGGCTGACCCCCTCTGAGACGTCTTCAGAATGCGTTCATTCCATCCAGCGGCTGACCCCCTCTGAGACGTCCTCAGAATGCGTTCATTCCATCCAGCGGCTGACTCCTCTGAGACGTCTTCAGAATGCGTTCATTCCATCCAGCGGCTGACCCCTCTGAGACGTCTTCAGAATGCGTTCATTCCATCCAGCGGCTGACCCCCTCTGAGACGTCTTCAGAATGCGTTCATTCCATCCAGCGGCTGACCCCCTCTGAGACGTCCTCAGAATGCGTTCATTCCATCCAGCGGCTGACCCCTCTGAGACGTTTTCAGAATGCGTTCATTCCATCCAGCGGCTGACCCCCTCTGAGACGTCTACAGAATGCGTTCATTCCATCCAGCGGCTGACCCCCTCTGAGACGTCCTCAGAATGCGTTCATTCCATCCAGCGGCTGACCCCTCTGAGACGTCTTCAGAATGCGTTCATTCCATCCAGCGGCTGACCCCCTCTGAGACGTCTTCAGAATGCGTTCATTCCATCCAGCGGCTGACCCCTCTGAGACGTCTTCAGAATGCGTTCATTCCATCCAGCGGCTGACCCCCTTTGAGACGTCTTCAGAATGCGTTCATTCCATCCAGCGGCTGATCCCTCCTCTAAGACGTCCTCAGAATGCGTTATCAAACATTAGTTAATATTGTGATATATTAGCAAATTGCGCATTTTTAGGCACAGGTTTGGAGTTTAGATTCAGCTGGCAATTCCTTGTATTTCTAGGACAAGGGTCAAGCGTTGGCGGAAGTGGGATTCGAACAGGGGTCGTCAGCGAAGCACTGTTCGGGAGTGTTCGAAATTTTTTTGTTTATAAAAAATACAGAGTAATGTAATAAATATTTGGCTTAGGTTGATGAGGCGGGTCTGCTGTGTTGATGAGGCTGGTCTGCTGTGTTGATGAGGCTGGTCTGCTGTGTTGATGAGGACGGTCTGCTGTGTTAATGAGGACGGTCTGCTGTGTTGACGAGGACGGTCTGCTGTGTTGATGAGGACGGTCTGCTGTGTTGATGAGGCTGGTCTGCTGTGTTGATGAGGACGGTCTGCTGTGTTGATGAGGACGGTCTGCTGTGTTAATGAGGACGGTCTGCTGTGTTGATGAGGACGGTCTGCTGTGTTGATGTGGACGGTCTGCTGTGTTGATGAGGACGGTCTGCTGTGTTGATGAGGACGGTCTTCTGTGTTGACGAGGACGGTCTGCTGTGTTGATGAGGCGGGTCTGCTGTGTTGACGAGGACGGTCTGCTGTGTTGATGAGGACGGTCTGCTGTGTTGATGATGACGGTCTGTTGTGTTGATGAGACAGGTCTGCTGTGTTGATGAGGACGGTCTGCTGTGTTGATGAGGACGGTCTGCTGTGTTGATGAGGACGGTCTGCTGTGTTGATGAGGACGGTCTGCTGTGTTGACGAGGACGGTCTGCTGTGTTGATGAGAACGGTCTGCTGTGTTGATGATGACGGTCTGTTGTGTTGATGAGACAGGTCTGCTGTGTTGATGAGGACGGTCTGCTGTGTTGATGAGGACGGTCTGCTGTGTTGATGAGGACGGTCTGCTGTGTTGATGAGGACGGTCTGCTGTGTTGATGAGGACGGTCTGCTGTGTTGACGAGGACGGTCTGCTGTGTTGATGAGGCGGGTCTGCTGTGTTGACGAGGACGGTCTGCTGTGTTGATGAGGACGGTCTGCTGTGTTGATGAGGACGGTCTGCTGTGTTGATGATGACGGTCTGTTGTGTTGATGAGACAGGTCTGCTGTGTTGATGAGGACGGTCTGCTGTGTTGATGAGGACGGTCTGCTGTGTTGATGAGGACGGTCTGCTGTGTTGATGAGGACGGTCTGCTGTGTTGACGAGGACGGTCTGCTGTGTTGATGAGGCGGGTCTGCTGTGTTGACGAGGACGGTCTGCTGTGTTGATGAGGACGGTCTGCTGTGTTGATGAGGACGGTCTGCTGTGTTGATGATGACGGTCTGTTGTGTTGATGAGACAGGTCTGCTGTGTTGATGAGGACGGTCTGCTGTGTTGACGAGGACGGTCTGCTGTGTTGATGAGGACGGTCTGCTGTGTTGATGAGGACGGTCTGCTGTGTTGACGAGGACGGTCTGCTGTGTTGATGAGGACGGTCTGCTGTGTTGACGAGGACGGTCTGCTGTGTTGATGAGGCGGGTCTGCTGTGTTGATGAATAAGTATACTACGAGGCGTTCTGCGACCCAAATATACAGAGTATACTCTGAGTATACTCAGGTATATAGAGTATACTCAGTATATCTATATGAGTAGCGCTCCGCAGAGCTATGTCCCCCCCCCCTCCGGTAGATGATATAGCATTCACAAACCAGTTTACGATCTCCGCGAGTGCTTACGAGGTCGTAAATACTCATTTAAGTCATCATGATTGATGAACTGGAGCAGATGTCGTAAGTCTCTGAAGTGGATGTTTTGGTGAATATAGTCGTAGATAAGTGTACAGAACTACGACCCCAGATTGGTCGTAGATTAGACAGTTAACCGTGTAACTTTGAAAAAAGAAACTTGTCAGACAGAAACATATCTGTGGGACAGAAAAAAAAAACTGTCTCGCTACCCGAGGCACGGGCATGAATAGCCCGTAACCTCTCCTACGTTGCTGTTGATATAGATGCAGCTACTGGGAACTAAAGGTTCCAAGTAGCACGGGCTATGGTGAGCACGTACGTGGCCTGATACGATCTTTAGGATAATAATTATACAAGGTAAACCCAACAAGGTCTAATTGGGTCTTTGTTGTGTCAACCCCCCCCCCCCCTCTACCCCCCCCCCCAACCACCACCCCCCATCTATCTTGAGGTTATCTTGAGATGATTTCGGGGTTTTTAGTGTCCCCGCGGCCCGGTCCTCGACCAGGCCTCCACCCCCAGGAAGCAGCCCGTGACAGCTGACTAACACCCAGGTACCTATTTTACTGCTAGGTAATAGGGGCATAGGGTGAAAGAAACTCTGCCCATTGTTTCTCGCCGGCGCCTGGGATCGAACCCAGGACCACAGGACGACCCATACGTCCAAATTGTATCATATTTGCCTCAATGGTATAAGAGGTTTCAGTGAAATGGAATTTATTTTCGTCATAATGTTCAGAGGTACATGCCACTGGGCTAGTGCCAGAACCAAGAGGCATGAGTTATGAGGAAAGGCTGAGGGAACTGCATCTCACGTCGCTGGAAGACAGGAGAGCTCGGGGAGACATGATCACCACATACAAAATTCTCAGGGGAGTTAACAGGGTTATCTTGAGGTTATCTTGGGATGATTTCGGGGTTTAGCGTCCCCGCTGCCCGGTCCTCGACCAGGCCTCCTTTTTGTTACATATCCCCAGGAAGCAGACCGTAGCAGCTGTCTAACTCCCAGGTACCTATTTTCTGCTAGGTGGACAGGGGCATCAGGGTGAAAGAAACTGTCCCTTTGTTTGAAACACACACACACACACACACACACACACACACACACACACACACACACACACATACGCACACACACACACACACACACACACACACACACACACACACACACACACACACACACACACACACACACACACGCACACACACACACACACACACACACACACACACACACACACACACACACACACACACACACACACACACACACACACACACACACACACACACACACACACAGCCAAAAGACTTGGCTGACTTTTTGACTGCCAAAAGGCCTTTGATACGGTACCGCACATGAGACTGCTATACAAACTTGAGAGGCAGGCAGGAGTAAGCGGAAAGGCCCTAGTATGGGTGAAGAACTACCTAACAGGAAGGAGCCAGAGGGTAATGGTAAGGGGCGAAAAGTCGGACTGGCGAACAGTAACAAGTGGAGTACCTCAAGGATCGGTGCTGGGACCAATCCTCTTTCTAATTTACGTAAATGATATGTTTACAGGAGTGGAATCATACATGTCGATGTTTGCAGATGACGCAAAATTAATGAGAAGAGTTGTGACAGACGAGGATTGTAGGATCCTCCAAGAGGACTTAAACAGGCTGCAGAGATGGTCAGAGAAATGGCTACTGGAGTTTAACACCAGTAAATGTAAAGTTATGGAAATGGGATCAGGTGACAGGAGACCAAAGGGACAGTACACAATGAAGGGGAACAGCCTACCTGTAACGATTCGAGAAAGAGACCTGGGAGTGGATGTGACACCTAATCTAACTCCTGAGGCACATATAAATAGGATAACGACAGCAGCGTACTCTACACTGGCGAAAATTAGAACTTCATTCAGAAACCTAAATGAGGAAGCTTTTAGGGCGCTTTACACTGCCTATGTGAGACCCGTCTTAGAGTATGCCGCGCCATCATGGAGCCCCCACCTGAAGAAACACATAAAGAAACTGGAGAAGGTTCAGAGGTTTGCGACGAGGCTTGTCCCAGAGCTACGAGGGATGGGATATGAAGAGCGGCTGAAGGAACTGAACCTTACGACACTAGAGAAAAGAAGGGAGAGAGGAGATATGATAGGGACATATAAAATACTCAGGGGAATTGACAAAGTGGAAATAGATCAAATGTTCACACGTAATAATAACAGAACGAGGGGACATGGGTGGAAACTGGAAACTCAGATGAGTCACAGAGATGTTAGGAAGTTTTCTTTTAGCGTGAGAGTAGTAGAAAAATGGAATGCACTTGGGGAACAGGTTGTGGAAGCAAATACTATTCATACTTTTAAAACTAGGTATGATAGGGAAATGGGACAGGAGTCATTGCTGTAAACAACCGATAGCTAGAAAGGCGGGATCCAAGAGTCAATGCTCGATCCTGCAAGCACATATAGGTGAGTACACACACACACACACACACATTGACACATACACACACACACACACACACACACACACACACACACACACACACACACACACACACACACACACACACACACACACACACACACACACACACACACACACAGAAGGCTCGAACCAGGTCCCCAATAAACCCATTCGACTGCCCACCACCAGAACCCCATGTGACTATAAATTAACTCCACCAGTCAATTAACAGCTAAGAGGAGGGACCCAAGAGCTTGAGCACCACATCATTGGGTCAAACATTAAAGTAAAAAGGAGGAAAAAAGTAATGACTGAGGTTCGAATCCCGAAACTTGAGAATATCCTCCAGGAATCACCAGTTGATAAATACACACACACACACAATACAGTAGTTGTGTATATCTCGGTAAGTATACACACTCTGTATACTAGAGTAGAGCGGGGCTCTAAGAGGCCATGTTGCCACGGGATCAATATGCATGCAAATCATGTTGAAAATCTGTGAGAAAACTTAAGCTGAACTCTTCAGAACTTTATTTTTCGATGCTGAGAGCTGATAACCCAGTCACTCTCATTCTCACTCTCATTCTCACTCTCTCTCTCTTTCTCTCTCTCCCTGCTTCCCACTCTCTAATGTTCCCTCCCTCTCACTCACTCTCACCTCCGCCTCTCGTGGAAAAAAAAAATACATGTTTCTGGGAAATGTGAAAAATATTTTTGGTTCCTCGAGTTGGCAATGGGGTCTGTTAGTAAACACTGTTGCTCTCTTAGTGGGCAGGTATTTTTTTCCCTCTGTTGAATACTCCCTATATTGGTCCTGGTTCGAGGCTTAAATAATATATTATGGCTTCTTCTACTTTATAGTGCTACTGTTTTTAACCTAATAATACCACTGTTGTTTTTTGTTTCTCGCGTAAGGTATTTTTATTTTTAATTCTAGACGTGTTTGAGTGTGTGTGTGTACTCACCTAGTACTCACCTAGTTGTGTTTGCGGGGGTTGAGCTCTGGCTCTTTGGTCCCGCCTCTCAACCGTCAATCAACAGGTGTACAGATTCCTGAGCCTATCGGGCTCTGTCATATCTACACTTGAAACTGTGTATGGAGTCAGCCTCCACCACATCACTTCCTAATGCATTCCATTTGTCAACCACTCTGACACTAAAAAAGTTCTTTCTAATATCTCTGTGGCTCATTTGGGCACTCAGTTTCCACCTGTGTCCCCTAGTACGTGTGCCCCTTGTGTTAAATAGACTGTCTTTATCTACCCTATCAATCCCCTTCAGAATCTTGAATGTGGTGATCATGTCCCCCCTAACTCTTCTGTCTTCCAGCGAAGTGAGGTTTAATTCCCGTAGTCTCTCCTCGTAGCTCATACCTCTCAGCTCGGGTACTAGTCTGGTGGCAAACCTTTGAACCTTTTCCAGTTTAGTCTTATCCTTGACTAGATATGGACTCCATGCTGGGGCTGCATACTCCAGGATTGGCCTGACATATGTGGTATACAAAGTTCTGAATGATTCTTTACACAAGTTTCTGAATGCCGTTCGTATGTTGGCCAGCCTGGCATATGCCGCTGATGTTATCCGCTTGATATGTGCTGCAGGAGACAGGTCTGGCGTGATATCAACCCCCAAGTCTTTTTCCTTCTCTGACTCCTGAAGAATTCCCTCTCCCAGATGATACCTTGTATCTGGCCTCCTGCTCCCTACACCTATCTTCATTACATTACATTTGGTTGGGTTAAACTCTAACAACCATTTGTTCGACCATTCCTTCAGCTTGTCTAGGTCTTCTTGAAGCCTCAAACAGTCCTCTTCTGTTTTAATCCTTCTCATAATTTTAGCATCGTCCGCAAACATTGAGAGAAATGAATCGATACCCTCCGGGAGATCATTTACATATATCAGAAACAAGATAGGACCGAGTACAGAGCCCTGTGGGACTCCACTGGTGACTTCACGCCAATCGGAGGTCTCACCCCTCACCGTAACTCTCTGCTTCCTATTGCTTAGATACTCCCTTATCCACTGGAGCACCTTACCAGCTACACCTGCCTGTCTCTCCAGCTTATGTACCAGCCTCTTATGCGGTACTGTGTCAAAGGCTTTCCGACAATCCAAGAAAATGCAGTCCGCCCAGCCCTCTCTTTCTTGCTTAATCTGTGTCACCTGATCGTAGAATTCTATCAAGCCTGTAAGGCAAGATTTACCCTCCCTGAATCCATGTTGGCGATTTGTCACGAAGTCCCTTCTCTCCAGATGTGTTACCAGGTTTTTTCTCACGATCTTCTCCATCTCCTTGCATGGTATACAAGTCAAGGACACTGGCCTGTAGTTCAGTGCCTCTTGTCTGTCGCCCTTTTTGTATATTGGGACCACATTCGCCGTCTTCCATATTTCTGGTAGGTCTCCCGTCTCTAGTGACTTACTATACACTATGGAGAGTGGCAGGCAAAGTGCCTCTGCACACTCTTTCAGTACCCATGGTGAGATCCCATCTGGACCAACAGCCTTTCTAACATCCAGATCCAGCAGGTGTCTCTTGACCTCCTCTCTCGTAATTTCAAACTCCTCCAAGGCCGCCTGGTTTACCTCCCTTTCTCCTAACACAGTGACCTCACCCTGTTCTATTGTGAAGACCTCCTGGAACCTCTTGTTGAGTTCCTCACACACCTCTCTGTCATTCTCTGTATACCTGTCCTCGCCTGTTCTAAGTTTCAATACCTGTTCTTTCACTGTTGTTTTCCTTCTGATGTGACTGTGGAGTAGCTTTGGTTCGGTCTTGGCTTTGTTTGCTATATCATTTTCAAAATTTTTCTCTGCTTCTCTTCTCACCCTGACGTACTCATTCCTGGTTCTCTGGTATCTCTCTCTGCTTTCTGGTGTTCTGTTATTCCGGAAGTTCCTCCACGCCTTTTTGTTCAGTTTCTTCGCTTCCATACATGCCCTATTATACCATGGATTCTTCTGTTGCTTCTCGGATTTTTCCCTTTGGGCCGGGATGGACCTGTTTACTGCCTCCTGACACTTTTGGGTAACATAGTCCATCATACCCTGTACAGACTTGTCTCTGAGGTCTGTGTCCCAAGGTATTTCACTTAGGAAACTTCTCATCTAATCATAATTCCCCTTTCGGTATGCCAGCCTTTTGATTCCTAGTTCTTTTTGGGGGGAGATAAGTCCTAGCTCTACCAGGTACTCAAAATTCAATACACTGTGGTCACTCATTCCCAAGGGCGCTTCCATCTTAACTTCCCTTATATCCCATTCATTTAGGGTAAATATCAAATCAAGCATTGCTGGTTCATCTTCTCCTCTCATTCTTGTTGGTTCTTTGGTGTGCTGGCTTAGAAAGTTTCTTGTTGCCACGTCCAGCAGCTTAGCTCTCCATGTTTCTGGTCCTCCATGCGGGTCTCTGTTCTTCCTGTGTGTGTGTGTGTGTGTGTGTGTGTGTGTGTGTGTGTGTGTGTGTGTGTGTGTGTGTGTGTGTGTGTGTGTGTGTGTGTGTGTGTGTGTGTGTGTGTGTGTGTGTGTGTGTTTGAGTGTGTGTGTGTGTGTGTGTGTGTGTGTGTGTGTGTGTGTGTGTGTGTGTGTGTGTGTGTGTGTGTGTGTGTGTGTGTGTGTGTGTGTGTGTGTGTGTGTGTGTGTGTGTGTGTGTGTGTGTGTGTGTGTGTGTGTGTGTGTGTGTGTGTGTGTGTGTGTGTGTGTGTGTGTGTGTGTGTGTGAGTGTGTGTTTGTGTGTGTGTGTGTACTCACCTATTTGTACTCACCAATTTGTGCTTGCGGGGGTTGAGCTCTGGCTCTTTGGTCCCGCCTCTCAACTGTCAATCAACTGGTGTACAGATTCCTGAGCCTACTGGGCTCTATCATATCTACATTTAAAACTGTGTATGGAGTCAGCCTCCACCACATCACTGCCTAGTGCATTCCATCCGTTAACTACTCTGACACTGAAAAAGTTCCTTCTAACGTCTCTGTGGCTCATGTGGGTACTCAGTTTCCACCTGTGTCCCCTTGTTCGCGTCCCACCAGTGTTGAATAGTTTATCCTTGTTTACCCGGTCGATTCCTCTGAGGATTTTGTAGGTTGTAATCATGTCTCCCCTTACTCTTCTGTCTCCCAGTGTCGTAAGGTGCATTTCCCGCAGCCTTTCCTCGTAACTCATACACACACACACCAATGTGTGTGTGTGTGTGTGTGTGTGTGTGTGTGTGTGTGTGTGTGTGTGTGTGTGTGTGTGTGTGTGTGTGTGTGTGTGTGTGTGTGTGTGTGTGTGTGTATGTGTGTGTGTGTGCGCGTGTGTGTGTGTGTGTGTTTGTGTGTGTGTGTGTGTGTGTGTGTGTGTGTGTGTGTGTGTGTGTGTGTGTACTCACCTAGTTGTACTCACCTAGTTGTGTTTGCGGGGGTTGAGCTCTGGCTCTTTGGTCCCGCCTCTCAACCGTCAATCAACAGGTGTACAGATTCCTGAGCCTATCGGGCTCTATCATATCTACACTTGAAACTGTGTATGGAGTCAGCCTCCACCACATCACCCCCTAATGCATTCCATTTGTCAACCACTCTGACACTAAAAAAGTTCTTTCTAATATCTCTGTGGCTCATTTGGGCACTCAGTTTCCACCTGTGTCCCCTTGTGCGTGTTCCCCTTGTGTTAAATAGACTGTCTTTATCTACCCTATCAATCCCCTTCAGAATCTTGAATGTGGTGATCATGTCCCCCCTAACTCTTCTGTCTTCCAGCGAAGTGAGGTTTAATTCCCGTAGTCTCTCCTCGTAGCTCATACCTCTCAGCTCGGGTACTAGTCTGGTGGCAAACCTTTGAACCTTTTCCAGTTTAGTCTTATCCTTGACTAGATATGGACTCCATGCTGGGGCTGCATACTCCAGGATTGGCCTGACATATGTGGTATACAAAGTTCTGAATGATTCTTTACACAAGTTTCATTCAGAACTTTGTACTCTGTGTGTGTGTGTGTGTGTGTGTGTGTGTGTGTGTGTGTGTGTGTGTGTGTGTGTGTGTGTGTGTGTGTGTGTGTGTGTGATGTAGTCTGCCTGACGCACATTAAACAAATAAACAAGCAAAACAAAGTAAATAAAACCTTAACAGTATGGCCGTGGCAGGAGTAAACAGTATACATCAATCATTAAAATACTTTACTAATAATAACGATCATAACTAAATAATAAATTCCTGAAAACTTTCCTTTACGCACAGAGATAAACAATCTTAATATTTCCGTTACTCTGGACGAAAGAAAAAAGGTGACTATGAACTATGTACGTCCACCGTCCGTCCGACCGTCCGACCGTCCGACCGTCCGACCGACCGACCGTCCGACCGTCCGACCGACCGTTCTAGATTTAGCTACTCAGAACGGAATGTCCATGTAGCACGGGCTATGGCGAGCCCCTAATTGAATTTTGTTATTCGCTATAACGTTGTTACTGTGATATTTGGGTCAAAGTTTTAAATGGAGGTGGAGGTTTCCTCCTTTTTCCCTGTTCCTTTTCCACTTCTGTTTTAGCACACAGGTTTTAGTCTTGTTTTAATAACATTATCTTGATGGTGGATATAGATGCACAGTGTTCACTAGTGTGTCCCATTCTTCAACTGCTATTCTAATTATTTTAGTCGCTGTGGATTTTGCATCTAATGCAGCTGTTGTCGTTGGATTAATGTTGAGTTTGATGCGCAGGGCTTCAGTAGCTTCACATTCCAGTAAGTAGTGCAATAGTGGCGCCTCTGCTTCTGTTCCACAGATGTGACACTCTTTGACAATTCGGTTCATTACCTCCCAGCAGCACTTGTAACCAAGTCTGAGTCTGTGTATGGCTACTGCAGTGTCTCTGGATATCTTTTTGTCAGGCTTAAGAGAGTAATACCCAGTAGCTTGTTCGTACCATATCGCAGTGGATCTTCCTTCCGCTACTTTGGCTCTGTGGCGACTTTTGATAGTTGGCAGTATTTTCTTCTTGATTTGCTCCTTAATCTGTGAAAAACTTGGAGGTATTTGAACCTGTACAACAGGTAAAGCAGTGGCATATTTTGGTAGTGAGTCTGCCTTTTCCTTACCATCTATGTCATTGTGACTTGGTATCCAATTTAGGGTGATTGACAACTCTAGATTATGTGCTTCTTTTCCTATATGTTGGATTTCTGTGAGGAGTTGTATATTATCTCTGTGCTTGCTGGATAACAATGCCTGGAGCGAAGATTTAGAGTCGATATGAATGATGACATCATGTAAATTATTCTAAAATTTATAATTTATGGCCTCCTTCAGGGCATATAATTCTGTTTGCAATGTTGAGCACCCACTATTCATGCTCCAGTAAGCTTCATGGTTGGTAGTGTAAACTGCTGCCCCAGCAGAACCTTTTTCTTGATCAACTGATCCGTCTGTGAAGATGTGAGTGGTTGTGGGTCCTGAGATGGTTTCCATTTGTTGTTCTATGACTGTTTTGAGCCTCTGCGGGTCACCTGCTACTGCTGGGTTGCTGGCTCGAGCTCAGACCTGCGGGTGTCACTTCACGCCGGCGGTGAGGTGAGGTGTACTACACAACTCGTCCTCTTAAATATAACGTCGCTTTTCGCTGGTATGCGCGCTATGGCCAAAAATGAACGTAATTTGAAATGAAATCGGCTCACGAAAGTAATGTACTGTCCCGTTTTCTGTTGGAGTCATCTGGCTTACTCGGAAAGGTTAGGAGAGGAAACTTTCAAATAACATTTTTCATGACGTTTTGAAACTTCAGGAAAATTTTCTGCCCACCTAAGCTATCAGAGGACCCTTAACTTACTGTTTTGGGTAAAAAAAAATCCAAAATTTATTTTCAATTTCTTTTCATTATGAAATTACGTCTATTATCGGCCATACGGGCAAACGGCCATAAGCGACGTAGTTTTTAAGAGGACAGGTTGTAGCAGTAATGGGTAGTTAGCGTGTTGGTCACCGGGTCACACCTACAAGTAAGGGGTCCGAGGTGGCGCTCTCCAGACGTCGAGCTGAAGGTTCTGATGTTGTATAGGAGGTGTGGTAGTATGGTGGTGTGTGTGTGTGTGTGTACTCATCTAGTTGTGCTTGCGGGGGTTGAGCTCTGGCTCTTTGGTCCCGCCTCTCAACTGTCAATCAACAGGTGTACAGGTTCCTGAGCCTATTGGGCTCTATCATATCTACACTTGAAACTGTGTATGGAGTCAGCCTCCACCACATCACTTCCTAATGCATTCCATTTGTCAACCACTCTGACACTAAAAAAGTTCTTTCTAATATCTCTGTAGCTCATTTGGGCACTCAGTTTCCACCTGTGTCCCCTAGTGCGTGTGCCCCTTGTGTTAAACAGCCTGTCTTTATCAACCCTGTCGATTCCCTTGAGGATCTTGAATGTGGTGATCATGTCCCCCCTAACTCTTCTGTCTTCCAACGAAGTGAGGTTTAATTCCCGTAGTCTCTCCTCGTAGCTCATACCTCTCAGCTCGGGTACTAGTCTGGTGGCAAACCTTTGAACCTTTTCCATTTTAGTCTTATGCTTGACTAGATATGGACTCCATGCTGGTGCCGCATACTCCAGGATTGGTCTGACATATGTGGTATATAATGTTCTGAAAGATTCCTTACACAAGTTTCTAAAGGCCGTTCTTATGTTAGCCAACCTGGCATATGCTGCTGCTGTTATCCTCTTGATATGAGTTTCAGGGGACAGGTCTGGCGTGATATCAACCCCCAGGTCTTTCTCTCTCTCGGACTCTTGAAGTATTTCATCTCCCAAGTGATGCCTTGTATCTGGTCTCCTGCTTCGTACCCCTATCTTCATTACATTACATTTGCTTGGATTAAACTCTAACAGCCATTTGTTCGACCATTCCTGCAGCTTGTCCAGGTCTTCTTGAAGCCTCAAGCTGTTCTCCTTTGTCTTAATCCTTCTCATAATTTTGGCGTCGTCAGCAAACATTGAGAGGAATGAGTCTACACCCTCTGGGAGATCATTTACGTATATCAGAAACAGGATAGGTCCAAGCACAGAGCCCTGTGGGACTCCACTGGTGACTTCACGCCAGTCTGAGGTCTCACCCCTCACTGTAACTCTCTGCTTCCTATTGTTTAGGTACTCCCTTATCCACTGGAGCGCCCTACCAGTTACTCCTGCCTGTTTCTCCAGCTTATGCATCAACCTTTTATGGGGTACTGTGTCAAAGGCTTTCCGACAGTCCAAAAAAATGCAGTCCGCCCACCCTTCTCTTTCTTGTTTAATCTTTGTCACCTGATCGTAGAATTCTATCAAGCCTGTAAGGCAAGATTTACCCTCCCTGAACCCATGTTGATGGGTTGTCACGAAGTCTCTTCTCTCCAGATGTGTTACCAGGTTTTTTCTCACAATCTTCTCCATCACCTTGCATGGTATACAAGTTAAGGACACTGGCCTGTAGTTCAGTGCCTCTTGTCTGTCACCCTTTTTGTATATTGGTACTACATTAGCAGTCTTCCATATTTCTGGTAGGTCCCCCGTTTCCAGTGACCTACTATACACTATGGAGAGTGGTAGGCAAAGTGCTCCTGCACACTCTTTCAATACCCATGGTGAGATCCCATCCGGCCCAACAGCTTTTCTCACATCCAGCTCCAATAGTGCTTCTTGACCTCATCTCTTGTAATTTCGAACCTATCCAAGGTCACCTGGTTTGCTGCCACCTCTTCTAGCGCCGCGACATCTCCCTGTTCTATTGTAAAGACCTCCTGGAACCTTTTGTTGAGTTCTTCACACACCTCTTTGTCATTCTCTGTGTACCTGTCCTCGCCCACCCTAAGTTTCATCACCTGTTCCTTCACTGTTATCTTCCTCCTTATGTGACTGTGTAGTAGCTTGGGTTCGGTCTTGGCTTTATTAGCTATATCATTTTCATACCTTTTCTCAGCTGCTCTTCTCACACTGACATACTCGTTCCTGGTTCTCTGGTATCTCTCTCTACTTTCTGGTGTTCTGTTATTACGGAAGTTCCTCCATGCCCTTTTGTTCAGCTCCTTTGCTTTCATACATTCCTTATTAAACCAGGGATTCTTCCTTTGCTTCTCTGTTTTTTCCTGTCGGGCTGGGACAAACCTGCTTACAGCCTCCTGTGTGTGTGTGTGTGTGTGTGTGTGTGTGTGTGTGTGTGTGTGTGTGTGTGTGTGTGTGTGTGTGTGTGTGTGTGTGTGTGTTTACTAGTTGTGTTTTTGCGGGGGTTGAGCTTTGCTCTTTCGGCCCGCCTCTCAACTGTCAATCAACTGTTTACTAACTAACTACTAACTTACTAACTACTTTTTTTTTCCCCCACACCACACACACACACACCCCAGGAAGCAGCCCGTGACAGCTGACTAACTCCCAGGTACCTATTTACTGCTAGGTAACAGGGGCACTTAAGGTGAAAGAAACTTTGCCCATTTGTTTCTGCCTCGTGCGGGAATCGAACCCGCGCCACAGAATTACGAGTCCTGCGCGCTATCCACCAGGCTACGAGGCCCCCGTAGTGTGTGTGTGTGTGTGTGTGTGTACTCACCTACTCACCTAATTGTGCTTGCGGGGGTTGAGCTTTGGCTCTTTGGTCCCGCCTCTCAACTGTCAATCAACTGGTGTACTGTGTCAATCAACTGTGTGTGTGTGTGTGTGTGTGTGTGTGTGTGTGTGTGTGTGTGTGTGTGTGTGTGTGTGTGTGTGTGTGTGTGTGTGTGTGTGTGTGTGTGTGTGTGTGTGTGTGTGTGTGTGTGTGTGTGTGTGTGTGTCCCTTGTGTATCACTGTTACCTCTGAAGTTTATTTAATATAAATTCCAATTCCCTGTTTATTTTTTATTTTTATTCACATTTTCAAAGATGTTATTATGATGACGTCATTCGCAGAAATGACGTCATCAGCTCAGTTTTCCTTCACCGTATTGGCTGAACGGTGAACCTTCCTCTTATGACGTAACTCTGACGTCATCGGAGTGCTCTTTTTCCATTGGATGATGAGACAGGCTTTCTCGATGAGTGACTCTGACGTCCTTGAATTCTTCTCTTCCTATTGGCTGAATGCAGCACTTCCCAATGTGACGTAACAATGATGTAACTGTTTCGTCAATAATAGTTAATTGTTGGCATCAGCTGTGCTTACTTAATAAGGTATCCTGTGAGCAGTAGACGATTGGGCACCACCACATACTCATCCTATGAGCAGTATAATATAACAGAAACTCCAGACATTCTGAATCTAAATTCCAATACGTGTTACCAACCACTACAGAACAGTAGATCAAACTCACTCTACATAATACTGTAATTTCGCTGGTCATTTCAGATATTATATGTACATATAAATTGCTATGTATACGGCAATAGAATACTAATTACCGCTGCAGTGGATTAATTTAAACGGTTGGCAATCATTCTGGTATAATATTGAATGTTAGAGGATGATAAATTTAAATGTACATTGGAGAGTATTATTCTGTTTTTTTTGTTCGTGTTATAATCTGATGTATATATTTATATATATATATATATATATATATATATATATATATATATATATATATATATATATATATATATATATATATATATATATATATGGTACATGATTTTGTCTCTTTGTGTGTGTGTGTGTGTGTGTGTGTGTGTGTGTGTGTGTGTGTGTGTGTGTGTGTGTGTGTGTGTGTGTGTGTGCGTGTGTGTGTGTATGTGTGTGTGTGTGTCTATGTGTGTGTGTGTGTGTGTGTGTGTGTGTGTGTGTGTGTGTGTGTGTGTGTGTACTCACCTAGTTGTACTCACCTAGTTGTGTTTGCGGGGGTTGAGCTCTGGCTCTTTGGTCCCGCCTCTCAACCGTCAATCAACAGGTGTACAGATTCATGAGCCTATCGCGCTCTGTCATATCTACACTTGAAACTGTGTATGGAGTCAGCCTCCACCACATCACTTCCTAATGCATTCCATTTGTCAACCACTCTGACACTAAAAAAGTTCTTTCTAATATCTCTGTGGCTCATTTGGGCACTCAGTTTCCACCTGTGTCCCCTTGTGCGTGTTCCCCTTGTGTTAAATAGACTGTCTTTATCTACCCTACCAATCAATCCCCTTCAGAATCTTGAATGTGGTGATCATGTCCCCCCTAACTCTTCTGTCTTCCAGCGAAGTGAGGTTTAATTCCCGTAGTCTCTCCTCGTAGCTCATACCTCTCAGCTCGGGTACTAGTCTGGTGGCAAACCTTTGAACCTTTTCCAGTTTAGTCTTATCCTTGACTAGATATGGACTCCATGCTGGGGCTGCATACTCCAGGATTGGCCTGACATATGTGGTATACAAAGTTCTGAATGATTCTTTACACAAGTTTCTGAATGCCGTTCGTATGTTGGCCAGCCTGGCATATGCCGCTGATGTTATCCGCTTGATATGTGCTGCAGGAGACAGGTCTGGCGTGATATCAACCCCCAAGTCTTTTTCCTTCTCTGACTCCTGAAGAATTTCCTCTCCCAGATGATACCTTGTATCTGGCCTCCTGCTCCCTACACCAATCTTCATTACATTACATTTGGTTGGGTTAAACTCTAACAACCATTTGTTCGACCATTCCTTCAGCTTGTCTAGGTCTTCTTGAAGCCTCAAACAGTCCTCTTCTGTTTTAATCCTTCTCATAATTTTAGCATCGTCCGCAAACATTGAGAGAAATGAATCGATACCCTCCGGGAGATCATTTACATATATCAGAAACAAGATAGGACCGAGTACAGAGCCCTGTGGGACTCCACTGGTGACTTCACGCCAATCGGAGGTCTCACCCCTCACCGTAACTCTCTGCTTCCTATTGCTTAGATACTCCCTTATCCACTGGAGCACCTTACCAGCTACACCTGCCTGTCTCTCCAGCTTATGTACCAGCCTCTTATGCGGTACTGTGTCAAAGGCTTTCCGACAATCCAAGAAAATGCAGTCCGCCCAGCCCTCTCTTTCTTGCTTAATCTGTGTCACCTGATCGTAGAATTCTATCAAGCCTGTAAGGCAGGATTTACCCTCCCTGAATCCATGTTGGCGATTTTTCACGAAGTCCCTTCTCTCCAGATGTGTTACCAGGTTTTTTCTCACGATCTTCTCCATCACCTTGCATGGTATACAAGTCAAGGACACTGGCCTGTAGTTCAGTGCCTCTTGTCTGTCGCCCTTTTTGTATATTGGGACCACATTCGCCGTCTTCCATATTTCTGGTAGGTCTCCCGTCTCTAGTGACTTACTATACACTATGGAGAGTGGCAGGCAAAGTGCCTCTGCACACTCTTTCAGTACCCATGGTGAGATCCCATCTGGACCAACAGCCTTTCTAACATCCAGATCCAGCAGGTGTCTCTTGACCTCCTCTCTCGTAATTTCGAACTCCTCCAAGGCCGCCTGGTTTACCTCCCTTTCTCCTAGCACAGTGACCTCACCCTGTTCTATTGTGAAGACCTCCTGGAACCTCTTGTTAAGTTCCTCACACACCTCTCTGTCATTCTCTGTATACCTGTCCTCGCCTGTTCTAAGTTTCAATACCTGTTCTTTCACTGTTGTTTTCCTTCTGATGTGACTGTGGAGTAGCTTTGGTTCGGTCTTGGCTTTGTTTGCTATATCATTTTCAAAATTTTTCTCTGCTTCTCTTCTCACCCTGACGTACTCATTCCTGGTTCTCTGGTATCTCTCTCTGCTTTCTGGTGTTCTGTTATTCCGGAAGTTCCTCCACGCCTTTTTGTTCAGTTTCTTCGCTTCCATACATGCCCTATTATACCATGGATTCTTCTGTTGCTTCTCGGATTTTTCCCTTTGGGCCGGGATGAACCTGTTTACTGCCTCCTGACACTTTTGGGTAACATAGTCCATCATACCCTGTACAGACTTATCTCTGAGGTCTGTGTCCCAAGGTATTTCACTTAGGAAACTTCTCATCTGTTCATAATTCCCCTTTCGGTATGCCAGCCTTTTGATTCCTAGTTCTTTTTGGGGGGAGATAAGTCCTAGCTCTACCAGGTACTCAAAGTTCAATACACTGTGATCACTCATTCCCAAGGGCGCTTCCATCTTAACTTCCCTTATATCCCATTCATTTAGGGTAAATATCAAATCAAGCATTGCTGGTTCATCTTCTCCTCTAATTCTTGTTGGTTCTTTGGTGTGCTGGCTTAGAAAGTTTCTTGTTGCCACGTCCAGCAGCTTAGCTCTCCATGTTTCTGGTCCTCCATGCGGGTCTCTGTTCTTCCAATCTATCTTCCCATGGTTGAAGTCTCCCATAATTAGTAGTCCAGATCCATTCCTGCTAGCAACAGAAGCTGCTCTTTCTATTATGTTAATGGTGGCCATGTTGTTTCTATCATATTCCTGTCTAGGTCTTCTGTCATTTGGTGGTGGATTATATATGACTGCGACTATAATTTTTTTCCCTCCATTTGTTACAGTACCTGCTATGTAGTCACTGAAACCTTCGCAGCCCTGAATATCCATCTCCTCAAAATCCCAGCCTTGTCTTACCAGCAGAGCTACACCACCCCCACCTCTTCCTTCCCTCTCTTTCCTCATAACATAATAGTCCTGTGGGAACACTGCATTTGTTATAGTTTTCGTGATCTTTGTTTCTGTGAGGGCTATTATGTCTGGGTTTTCCTCTAGTACCAGTTCTCCAAGCTCATTTGCTTTATTTGTAATTCCATCTATGTTTGTGTACATCGCTTTGAGGCTCACTTTCTTCTGTCCCTTCTCAAATCGCCTCCTTGGTGAGTGTTCTGCTGGTGGGGGAGGCTGTTCCATGGGTGTGAGGACCTGTGAGGTGGATAACAGGGTCTCAGAGGATACTGGGATGAGGGGCGGGGGATCCAGTGAAGGGGGAGGGACAGGGAGGGTATGGGGTGAAAGGGGAGGGAGGACGGGAAGGAAAGGGGGGGAGGGAGGACTCGGGAGGAGGGGAGGGGTAGAAGGGTGGGGATTGGGTGTGGGGGGAGGGAGATGTTGCTGAACATTTGAGTGAGGGCAGGGAGGGTTTGGGGTAGGGGGGTTTTCTATGCAGTGGAGGGAGGCGGGGTTGTCCTCCCTTCTGGTGTTACTGGGTAGCTGGTTGTGGGTTCCCCCCTCGCCTCTGGGGGTGTTGGGTTGGGAGCTGTTACTTCCTGGTTTTCCCCTCTCGCCCTGCGCCTCTTCCTTGCTTCTGCCGCCACGGCTCTCTCCTCCCTTGTCATGTCTCTCTGGAGGAATACATTTTTTAATTTTCCCACGTTTTTCAGGGAGCTCTTCCTTGATAGGATCTTCTCCTTTGTGTTCTCGTTTGCAAACACTATCTTTATCATTCGGTCTCGGTCTTTGTTGTACCGGCCTAGCCTGAAAACCTTCTCAATGCTATGCTCAGCCCCTTCCATGTCTAGTGCCTTTAGTACTTCATTCACTGCTGCTTTGTCCTTGTCACTCCACTCTGTCCTATTAGATCCTTCCTGCTCCTTAATACGCACAGCAACCACTGATCTGTTCCTTTCCAGCAGTTGGCTAGTGGAGCGTGCCGCCTCCTGCGAGGTGGCTGCTTTCATGGCCACCTCCATCACTGCAGTCATTACTTCAGAGTTATTTTTTTTTAGTATTTCCGCAAATGTTGCTTTTATTGAGGCATTCTCATCCAGAAAACTATTACCACCTTCTCCCTGGGTGGTTTTCTGATTCTCAGCCTCGATACCATTTTCTTTGAGGGCCCTAATCTCCTCCTTTGCTGCTGTCAGCTCTCTTTTCAGGTTGCTTATTTCGTTCTTCATTTCCTGCATCATTTCTTGCATCTCACTCTTGATGTCCTCCAGAAACTGGGCGAACATTTCCTTCATCTCGTCACCTTGGCTCTTTCCTGTTCCCCTGGGACCTCTGGCTGCCATGCTTGACCCTGTTGGGATGGGGGAGGGAGAGAGAGAGAGAGAGGAAGAGAGAGAGAAAGAGAGAGAGAGAAAGGGAGTGATAAAGGGAGAGATAAATTATCCGACCCTTCCACTGAAGTGAGAAGAAAGTAGAAGGGGAGGGGGGGGGGGAGGAGATGGAGAGAGAGGCGGGAGGGAGAGAGAGGAGAGGGAGAGAGTGGGTGAGGGAGAGAGCGGGTGAGG